>NC_134797.1:8779428-8789428 GCF_046742065.1 Oratosquilla oratoria | reverse complement strand
GTGTGTGTGTGTGTGTGCCCGCACGTGCATATGTGAGGCATCACTGAGTAAAATATATTCGACAAAACCTACCACAGTCTTTGTAAAATACAAGTCATTCATAAGAACAAAGAAATGAGAAAATCAAGGAAGGATTATGAACAAATTTCGGAGTAAAAATAGATTTCTTACTGTCGAGGTTGGATATGAAATTGCCTTAACTTGAAGGTACGTCATTGACGTAAATCAGCATAAAATATCTTAAGACCTCCAATCCGGAAACATTCTTTGTTAAATATTGTTTTATTTCACGCTGAGGATTTATAGTTTCCCCCCAGCGTAATAAAACCGTTCCAGCGGCACCAAGAATAAAGCTTATGCGTTGCTATTTCCAGGGAAGAGGTTAGTACAGATATGAGGCGTTCTGAAACAGAGGGACATCTCTACCAGTTTACTGGTGTCGAGTTAAAGGCGTAAGCCTCTTCTGTATATATCCGTGCTTAACTCGAAACCAGTAGAAGTGGTGGGGATGCCCCTCTGTTTCTGAATGCCTCATATGTTGACATACTCTGGGTTGCCTAAATTGAATAAAATTACTTGGCATCACCAGGTTATAAAGACCTGTGTACTATCTCTGATTCTTGCGATTTTTTCTGATAATATTTAGAATAACTATGTAAATATAAATAGATAGTTGAATAATCAAATTGATAAAGTAGACTAAATAAAGTGAAGAGGAGTTTTCTCTACCTATGATAGTACTTTAAGGACTTAATGTATAAAATGTGACCATAGGATCAATGAAAAGGAAAAAATAAATCATGTGATATAGCAGTCCTCTGATTTACATTATGAATGTTAAGCACAGAAGAAGAAAAAGAATATTTAATGATACTGGGATCAATCTTAGAGATTGTGTGGGTCGAAGGGTGGGGTTAATATCCTATCAAGGATAATGTATAAAACAATCCTTTTCCTCTATATTTTTACCTCTCAATGTGATGTTTTTGTATAAAAACAGAAAATCCACTCTATGGTAATCAGAAAGTTGGTTCTAGTTTTTAACAATATGTTCTTGATACTTAGAAATAGAGAGTGAAAGATTGCCTCAAGAACTAGGTCAGTGATATATTATAAGAACATGAAGGACTAAAGAATAACATATATGTGTGGGTTGGGTAGGCGCGCATGTGTGTGTGAATATATATATATATATATATATATATATATATATATATATATATATATATATATATATATATATATGTATATATATATATATATATATATATATATATATATATATATATATATATATATATATATTATCAACCATAATGCACTTTAATTCTAAGCCATATAGGCGCATGCAGAAATTGTAAAGTGGTACGCCCGAGGACTCGAATCTATGCGGCGAGAACGTTACCAGTGCCGAGTGACTTAGACCAATACACCATCAAGATCTCTCTTGACGGTGTATTGGTCTAAATCACTCGGCACTGGTAACGTTCTCGCCGCATAGGTTCGAGTCCTCGGGCGTACCACGTTACAATTTCTGCATGCGCCTATATGGCTTAGAATTAAAGTGCATTGTGGTTGATAAAAATGTATCTCTAATCACTGGGACCCATTCAGTGTTGTACAAATATACATACATATACTGTATATATATATATATATATATATATATATATATATATATATATATATATATATATAATATATGTATATATATATATATATATATATATATATATATATATATATATATATATATGTGTGTGTGTGTGTGTGTGTGTTGTGTGTGTGTGTGTGTGTGTGTGTGTGTGTGTGTGTGTGTGTGTGTGTGTGTGTGTGTGTGTGTGTGTGTGTGTGTGTGTGTGTGTGTGTGTGTGTGTGTGTGTGTGTGTGTGTGTGTGTGTGTGTGTGTGTGTGTGTGTGTGTGTGTGTGTGTGTGTGTGTGTGTGTGTGTGTGTGTGTGTGTGTGTGTGTGTGTGTGTGTGTGTGTGTGTGTGTGTGTGTGCGTGTATGTATGTGTGTGTTTGTGTGTGTGTGTGTGTGTGTGTGTGTATGTGTGTGTGTGTGTGTGTGTGTGTGTGTGTGTGTGTGTGTGTGTGTGTGTGTGTGTGTGTGTGTGTGTGTGTGTGTGTGTGTGTGTGTGTGTGTGTGTGCGTGTATGTGTGTGTGTGTGTGTGTGTGTGTGTGTGTGTGTGTGTGTGTGTGTGTGTGTGTGTGTGTGTGTGTGTGTGTGTGTGTGTGTGTGTGTGTGTGTGTGTGTATTTACCTAGTTGTATTATATGGGACGAGGAGCTATGCTCGTGATGGCCCGTTTTTGTATCTCGCAAGATCAAGTTTGTTCTTAAATTCTTATATTGTGTTTGAATACACTATTTCTTCATCCAATTTGTTCCATATATCTATCACTCTGTGTGGGAAGCTGTTCTTTTTCAGGTCTCTTCTGTAGTTATCCTTTTTGAGTTACATTGCATGTCCTCTTGTTTTTCCTCTGTCCCGCTTTAATAAGTCCTTTCTATCAAGGCATTATTTTCCTTTCATAATTCTGTAAATGGTTAGTAGGTCCCCTTTCTCGTTCTCTTCTTTGTTCTTGGGTTGGCAATTCCAGTTCGACCAGTCTTTGTTCATATGTCAGGTTTGCAAGTATTAGGACCAGCTTTGTCGTTACTCTTTGTATTCTTTCTAATTTTCTTATATTCTTTTTTGTACTGGGTGACCATATCAGCGCTGCATATTCCAGTTTTGGCCTTATCAGTGTTTGTAATATTTTCTTGATAATTTACTTATCCAGGTATTTGAAGGCTACTTTTATTGATCTCAACAAATTGTATGTGTCTCCGACTATTTTATAAATATGCTTATCTGGCGACATGTCTTTGGTGATGATTACTCCTAGGTTCCTTTCAGATTTCACTTTTTTCCTTTCTTTCCTATCAATTTTATACTGTTCTCATATTCTCTTCTTCCTTTTTTCAAATTCAATTATACTGCATTTCTTGATGTTGAATTCTACCTCCCATCTCGTGCTTTGTTCAGATCCCTCTGCAATGAGTCACAATCTATTTAGGAGTTCATTCTCTTTAATACTTTTGCGTCTTCCGCCAACCAATTCATGTAACTTTCAATGCCTTCGTCCATGTCATTTACATATATAGCAAACACTATCGGAGCTAGTACTGACCTCTGTGGGACGCCGCTACTCATTTCTTCCCATTTTGAATATTTGTCTCTGAGCACTACTCTCATTTTTCTTCCATGTAGGAAGTCCTCCATCCAATTTAATAGTTTTCCATGTATGCCTCCTATTGTTTCCAGTTTATATAGTAATTTTCTATGTGGTACTTTATCAAATGCCTTTTGTAGGTCCAGGAATGCACAGTCTGCCCAGCCATCCCTTTCTTGCAATATATCTATTAATTTTGAATAGAAACAAATTAAATTAGTGGCACATGATCTTATTTGTTTGAATTCAAATTGCCTTGGGTTCAGTATATTATTTTCCTCCAGATATTTTGTCCATCTATGATGATTCTCTCACAAATTTTAACTATTGTACTCGTTAAGGACACCGGTCTATAATTTATTGGGTCTTCCTTATTTCCCCTTTATATATCGGCACTATATTGGCATTTTTCCAGTCTCCTGGTAGTTTTCCTTCTTTGATTGAGCATTAGATTATTTTGTATATTTTTCCTGTTAGTTCGTCAATACATTCCTTCAGTATCCAGTTTGCAACTCCGTCTGGGTCATGTGATTCGTTAACGTCAAGTTTTAGTATTTGATTCCTTATTTAATTCTGAGTAATGTTTAATTTCTTCAATGGAGGAAATCTTACTTCAATTATTTTAATCACATTTTTGAAGATTTCTTTCCTCTTTGGTGAATACAAATTTGAAATGTTTGTTAATAATATCTGCCATTTCTATATCCTCTGTGTATTCTCTATTACCTTGACGTAATTTGTGTATTTCCTGTTTATGTTTTAGCTTGCCGTTTACATGACTGTAAGATAGTTTGGGTTGATCTTTGCATTTATCTATTATGTCCTTTTCATAATTTTTCTTTTCTTCTCTACGTAATTTTACATAATTATTTCTTAGTTTGGTGTATATTTTCCATTTCTCAGTTTTCTTTCTTATCTTTTTCCTACCTTTTCCAGGCTCTCTTCTTTATTTTGCCTCACTGCACTTTTTATTGTACCAGGATTTTATATATACCCTTTCATATTTTTGTCTAGGTACATACTTTTCCACACCTTCATTATAGATTTCTTTCAAAATTGTCCATTTCTCTTCCACCTTTTTATTCATTATTATTATTTTTTTATTTGCTTTCGAAAGAATTTTCTAAGTTTCTCAAAATCTATTTTGTTGTACATTAGTCTTCTTTTTCTGTGTTTTTCTTTAATTTCTATATATGCTTCTTCATTTAATTCTAGTTCCATTAATATGTGATTACTTTTTCCAATTGGTGTCTTGTATTCGATTTTATCCACAATTTCGGGTTCTGATGTGAATATCATATCCAATCTTAGGGGTTCATTGTTATTACTATATGTGGTGTTTTCCCTGACCCATTACGTTAATGTGTAATCAATGGTTATTTCCTGTAATATGTTTCCCCAGTGATCTTTTTCACCTTTCACAGTCATCTCTTCCCAACATATTTCTTTCTAGTTAAAATCACCCATAATTATCAGATTTCCTTTTTTCTTTAGTATTTATTTGACTGTGCTTCTTGTGTCTTCCAGCATTTCAGAGTGCTCACTTTCATTCCATGCGTAAGTTTTGGGTGGGAAATAGATCAGTGCATACTTTCTATTTTTCATATCTCTATCCTCAACTCTTATCATAATCAATTCCAAATTGTTCTCTCCTCCTGTAATTTTTGTCACATTTAGGCCTTTCTTGGTTAGTAACATCATTCCTCCACCCTGCTTTGTTTCTCTTTAAGTGTTCCTCTTTGAGTGTTTTTTCCTTTTCTTTTTCCTCATCACTCAGTTCCTTTTTTATCCCTAGATTTTTGTAGTTTTTACTTTTTCCTAGTTTTCCTACGTTTGTTAATATTTCTTCTGGTATTCTCTGTGAGTTAAGTTTTACTTTAAGAGGTTTATTCTTCTCTTCAGAATATTTACCCATGCATATCTTCTATTGCCTTATCGTGACTTTGGCCCTCCTCCTGTATTTCTCTTAGTATTTCTGTCACTATATATTCTTCTCCTCTTTTTTCCCTTTGAAACCTTATTAGACCAAGTTTTTCATGTGTGTGTGTATGTGTGCGTATGTGTGTGTGTGTGTGTGTGTGTGTGTGTGTGTGTGTGTGTGTGTGTGTGTGTGTGTGTGTGTGTGTGTGTGTGTGTGTGTGTGTGTGTGTGTGTGTGTCTGTGTGTGTGTGTGTGTTTGTGATTCACCATGGTGTTGGATCACGTGATGTGCTCGCGATCGACAGTTATTAACCTCCCGGATGAGAGATCAGAGCTCGTATGACCGAACTATGGGTAATAATGTGACCTTACACGCACACACATACCCAACTCCCCGCATACGAGAGTTGGAGTAACATCCCTCAGCGCAGTGATACTAAATTTTTTCAGCCCTGGACGGGATTCGAACCCGGACCACCGTAGTAGCAGGCGAGAACTCTAATGACTGCGCCATATATACATATACATATACATATACATATACATATACATATACATATACATATACATATACATATACATATACATTACAAAGGATTACAAAGGCGGAGCATGCCGACAGGAGACCTTTTGATCCATATCTAGGTCGGATGCGAAAAAAAAACCATATTAATAATAAAATAATAAATAAAAACTATGATAATGTAAATAACAAATAAAATACATAAATAAATGCATAGGTATAGTTAAATAATCAACAAACAGGTAAATAGTAAATAATAATATATTGACATATAACTAGTAATAAATGAAAATCAGACAGACAAATGATAACAAAACAAAAACAAATAATATAAAATAAATTATAATCATTACAGCATCTTACTTAGGTATTTATACATATACATATACATATACATATACATATAAATATACATATAAATATACAATATACATATATATTTTCATATACATATACATATACATATACATATACATATACATATACATATACATATACATATACATATACATATACATATACATATACATATACATATACATATACATATACATATACATATACATATACATATATATATACATAAACATATACATATACATATACATAGACATAGACATATGCTCATATGAATTCAAAGTTTCTGACAAAATTGTTCCAATTGTGGATTGCTTTGACGCAGAGGTTAATAAGTGCGAACATGACTCTCACAGTTAAGAGATATTATGCCCCGAACTGCGGAGGACGTTTTCAACATAGATTTCACAAGATTTTTTTTTTCTTTTTTTACATCTTATCCTCTCTTTATCCCTCTCTATGTCTGTCTGTCTGTCTGTCTGTCTGTCTGTCTGTCTGTCTGTCTGTCTGTCTGTCTGTCTGTCTGTCTGTCTGTCTGTCTGTCTGTCTGTCTGTCTGTCTGTCTGTCTGTCTGTCTGTCTGTCTGTCTGTCTGTCTGTCTGTCTGTCTGTCTGTCTGTCTGTCTGTCTGTCTGTCTGTCTGTCTGTCTGTCTGTCTGTCTTGTCTGTCTGTCTGTCTGTCTGTTCGTTCGTTCTCTCTCTCTCTCTCTCTCTCTCTCTCTCTCTCTCTCTCTCTCTCTCTCTCTCTCTCTCTCTCTCTCTCTCTCTCTCTCTCTCTCTCTCTCTCTCTCTCTCTCTCTCTCTTTCTCTCTGTTACTTTATCCATTCATCTTCTACCTCCTTCCCTCTCTCCTCATTCAATCATAGCCTCTTTCTTTGTTTGCACTTCATATAACCATTACCTCTAACCGGACACCCCAAGTCTAACCCCACACTGCAACTCCAACACCTAAACCCCAAACAGCACACCCTAACTCGACGACGCTGAACCCTATACCCCCAAGTCCAACCGCAGACCCCACCTCCAACCACACATCCCCAAAGTCGAACTCCAACGGGTCCAACCCCCAAGATGCCATTTGACTTCCTCGCCAAACACAAGCAAGGTCTCCGGGGAGGACAAACAGGAGGGGTTATAGTGGTGTAGGCAGACCAAACAGCAACGGCGCCAAGACCAACAACTAATCGCGACCTGCAGGGCGGGCGGAGGGAGGCGAAGGTTAAGGGGGAGAGGACAAGGGCGTGGGACGCGAAGGCGTTCAGGTTGCCACGAGGGGAGAAACAGCAAACAATAACATCAGTTGATTATGAACGTCTCCTACAACAGCAATTTTCTTCCCCCAGTTCTTCCTCCTCTTCTTCCTCCTCTTCTTCCTCCTCTTCTTCCTCCTCTTCTTCCTCCTTCTTCATCGTCATTGCCAATTCCTTCTTCTCCTCCTCTCCCTTTTTCTTTTCTTCTTCGTCTTCTTCAACCTTCTCCTCGTTCTTTTCATCCTCCTACTATTCTTCCTATCTATCCAGTCTCCCAACACCTCCTCCTCCTCCTCCTCCTCCTCCTCCTCCTCCTCTTCCTTCGTCTGCTTTTCTATTTCATCTGACTTCTCCTCTTATAACGTCTCTTTCTCCTCTTTCTCTTCCATGTGCTTCTCCTTATTCTCCTCCTCCTCTTTATTTTCATCTTTATTCCCTTCTTCACCATCAAAACCTTATTGTCCTCATCTTCATTCTCATCTTTGTCCTCATCCACTTCATTGTCCACCTCCTCCTCGTCCTCCTCCTCCTCCTCCTCCTCCTCCTCCTCCTCCTCCTCCTCCTCCTCCTCCTCCTCCTCCTCATCATCATCATCATCATCATCATCATCATCATCATCATCATCATCATCATCATCATCATCATCATCATCATCATCATCATCATCATCATCATCATCATCATCATCATCATCGCCATCGTTATCGTCATCGTCATCGTCATCCCCATCGTCATCCTCATCCTCATCCTCATCCTCATCCTCATCCTCATCCTCATCCTCATCCTCATCCTCATCCTCATCCTCATCCTCATCCTCATCCTCTTCCTCATCCTCATCCTCATCCTCATCCTCATCCTCATCCTCATCCTCATCCTCATCCTCATCCTCATCCTCATCCTCATCCTCATCCTCATCCTCACTCTAATCCCATCCACACCCTCATACCCATCCTCATCCTCATTCTCATCCTCATCCCAATGCTCATCCTCATCTTCACTCCAAACACATCCTTACCCTCATCCCCATCTTTATCCCAATCCTCATCCTCATCCTCTTCCTCATCCTCATCCTCATCCTCATCCTCATCCTCATCCTCATCCTCATCCTCATCCTCATCCTCATCCTCATCCTCATCCTCATTCTCATCCTCATCCTCATCCTCATCCTCACTCTTATCCCATTCACACCCTCATACCCATCCTCATCCTCATTCTTATCCTCATCCCAATGCTCATCCACATCTTCACTCCAAACCCATCCTTACCCTCCCCCCCCATCTTTATCCTAATCCTCATCCTCATCCCGGCCTTCCTGTTCCCTTCCTCCCCCGTTTCTTCTCTTGTGCCACTTGTCAGCCGCGTCAGGGCGTGCCCAAGCGCTCCAAGTTAATTCGGACTCTCTGTGATGGAGGAGAGAATGTGCGCACCCTGGCTTCAAACAGGAGGCCAGTCATTTAACCACGAGAATAAGGAAGCTTTAGTGTGGGAAAGGAGAGGTGGTATTAGCGTTTCACTGCCAACAACCAGCGCCTCTATCCTTGGAGATAACATAAAAAGGAAGAGGTGAGGTCGTCGAGCTGGAAAATGGAAGGGGGCGACAGAAGAACGGAAGGATAATCGAAGTGAAAAGGTGTTTGTCCGTTTTTTTTTTTTTTTTTTTTTTTTAGTGGAGATTAGTCTTCAAACACTAAAGAATACTAATGAACTCTAGACCAAAGGGATATCCCTAAAGTCTCTAAAATATCGATTGCATAGAAAAATGATTTGCTGAACAAATAATAATAAACCAGAGGGGAAAAAAGACAATGACAAGAAAAATGGAAGGAAAGGAAATTTTGAATAACATAAAATATGGAATATGAAATCACTTACAAGGTAAATGCATTACCGTGTAATAATTTACATTGGTATAGTCTACAGAGAAACGCATTGAACAAAGAAAAAAAAAGAAAATATCTAAAACGAAATGAATGACTTCATTGTACGTTCTAAGAATGACCCAGCGTGACCTCAGTCATTTTTGACAATAAAGGAGGGGAAGAAGATGAGAGAGGTTAAGGGAAGTGTAGAGAGAGAGAGGGAAAGGAGTAATGGGGTGGTAATTAGAGAAAAGACGCTTTTTACTCAAGTAAAAGAGTGCACGTGATTATTCTCGTTCTTATTCTCCCTACCCCTCCTCTTCTCTCTCTCTCTCTCTCTCTCTCTCTCTCTCTCTCTCTCTCTCTCTCTCTCTCTCTCTCTCTCTCTCTCTCTCTCTCTCTCTCTCACACACACACACACACACACACACACACACACACACACACACACACACATACACACACACACACACACACACACACACACACACACACACACACACACACACACACACACACACACACACACACACACACACACACACACACACACACACACACACACACACACACACACACACACACACACACACACACACACACACATACACACAATTTTTCTCTCCTATAATGTGATATTAAATTTTCATATATAGATACACAGACAGACAAACAGACAGACAGACAGACAGACAGACAGGTAGTGAAAATTATAGACAGATAAAATGTCAGGCATTCATTTTTCTCAGATTTGTTTTTCTTTGTTTCTTATAAATCATGGAACACCGTTCTTTCTTTGGTCTTCCGACAGATGAAGAACGGGGGCGTTCTAACGGGAGCGACCCTTCGTCCCTCTTACATAACCTCCTCCAAA
>NC_134797.1:8756928-8769428 GCF_046742065.1 Oratosquilla oratoria | reverse complement strand
TTTTTAACTCGACATACCGACCCTATACACGCAGCCGCTCTACGCTCACTTCCATTACACCAGATATGTTCCCTCCTTTTGCTAACAACTACTCAAAAATTCATCTGCTACTTAAAACATTATGACAACACAAAATCTTATTACCGTAGTTAAGGATGAGACCACCTCTCTTTAACGACAAGAACATTCCTGTACACAATTTCTTCTCTGATATTAAATTAGAGATAACACGAAAGAACATAACAGACGACAAAGGTAAAATATCCATTCTAACATCCAGAATAAACAAGAATAACACATTAGCTGGTGACATCATTCAGTATGATCTATTTGAGTTTGTAGAACACATTAAAAAATCCTTTGCGTCACTTGAGCCATTTGGATCACTTTCCCCACTATCTTCTTTGGATAGGAAATACAATCATGGTCAGCACCACACCAAAGAGAAAGCTGTCAATATTACTTCAACATTTATGAATTAACTCAGAGAAAGACTCAAAAACACGGACTTTGTCTCAGACAACAAGATTTCATGAGAACACATAGTCTGACTCATGGCATACTTTCGATTACTGTCACAATCACACCAAAACACAGTCCAGAAAGCTGCTATTCCATTCACACCAGACATCACACCAGGGAAATTCTCGAGGAATCTCTCATCACGCCCACTCACAAAATAGCCCAGGACACACGGTCCTTCCCCCCACACATAACATGAGATCAAGATATACATTTTGCAATCGACATCGCGCACACTAATGCTCCCCATCAAGAACACAATTGGTTTGCACATAGTGCCACAAACCAGGACACCTTGCAAATACGTGTTACCACAGAAACCGTTCACAACCAAACAGACACTGTGATTATCACGGAACATGTTTCCACGTGAAAGATTGTTGTCGTGTGCCGTTACCACGGAGGCAACACGGGCCAAACTCTGTAACCTTATATATTGTAACATCACCCACGGAAAACTACGTCATAACACACATACGAACAAACATGCATCCACGCCCTTAGGCGACCATCCATCACATGACCAGTGCACGATAATGGCTAAATATCCAGGAACGTATTTCTATGCATGCATTTACACTACATTCCCAAATAAACCTGAACACATTTTAAATCACAAGAATTAACCACATAATATTTGTAACTGTATTATGATATTCTTTGTATATTAAACCATCCATTTGTAACATAGAAAACCCCTAAATATTTGTAAAACTATCAAATATCCTCTCCAGAAGCTGACATAGCATTTTTATCCACACAAAGACTCAGATCTGAGCCGGGAGCGACCGTTGCAGGTGAATGTATACTTATGGAGAGTCTACGTTATGTATTTTTAAAGTATCAAATATAGCCGAGAAAAGGGACGCAAACCTTTTCTTAACTTTGGATCAGAGTACACGAACCCGTATACGTTGGTGGCAGCGGAAAGCTACCTCACCCTCCTCAGAGACTGTGTGTGCTGTGTCTTTGTGTTACAACAAACAAACTTACATTCAACTCCGACATAGTGGACAACCTGCAATAAACATTATCAGTTCGTCCATATGTGAATAAATGCGACCAAGTGATAAATGTTCTCAACGGCAGCCCAGTGACATACCGCGTCACCAAGACTTGTCAATCTCGACCCCGTTTACAAAAATATTGTTAAATTAGAGTGCATATACTGCTCTAGGTGATTCGGTTAACCTTCGTAGGTAACTACCATCCGCACCACCACCTCTGACAACAACGACACCACAGTGGATATTGTTGGCGCTCATTGGTGCCAACACAACAGCCACCAACCCAAGAAGGGGATACAAACCCTCCCTCCCAGATGATGCTGACTCAACAAGGCCGCGAGTAAGTCCATTTTCCAGATGACTCAAGTCAGCTCGTGGTCACCTCCCGACCTGCCCCAGTTGATTTATCAACTGAGGGACAGCACCACAAAGGCACTACCATTATGGGACGCACCACTGAGGAGACGGTGCTGACCCATACCAACTCCTCACGATCTGCACCCGAGTCACCTGACCTCGACGGCCAATCAGCCCTCCACGACGCCTCAGCATTACGACTGCTCCGACCCATGCACTCCCCTCACCACACCCCAATCCAAGCCTGGGATGATCCATTGGCCCACAGGTTTCCTTTTAGAAATACTTAAAATCAAATAGTCATACTTCTTCAGAAATTCAGTTATTTGCAATTAAATTTTATTATTATCTCAAACCATTATACTCAAGACAATATTCCTCACAAGGTTTTAATTTTCAGGAACAAACTAATGGAAGTAACTACCCCCAGAAAATTATACATCTGGAAAGATGACAATTAGGTAAACATAACCTTCATATTTTCCTCTTCTATGGATTTTTTCTCGCCATTATTTTTTTTTCTAACATATATTTCATAAAAAAAAATTTGCTTTTGGAAATTATATTATACCTGCAAAACGTCACACACCATCCGATCACGTTCTGCGGCAAGCAATCTAGTCGCATCAGTTTATTAAAGCTTTATGAACACAAACGAATCAGGGGAAGACATAACTCAAAGCCATTCCAATGCCCTAAACAGTCCTCCGAATACCCCCCCCCCAAAAAAATAAAAATAAATCAGTACTACTCAGGTTGCAAATCAAATCCAAATGGTCCCAACCACAGTCCAAATCCTTAGCCAACCCAGTACTTCTCCAACAAGCACTTATTCCCCATCCCCAAACAAATCACCCCCAAACCCTCCTACGCTAGTCAGTCCATAACCACTATACCCTCTTAACCAGAAATCCTGATATCCCCACTTTTTCAAAAGCAAGTGGCATTACCATCAGACTATATCACAGCATACGAAGTCTCTTTCACTAACAATAACAACCCAGGATAACGACACAATTACAATAGTTATTAACCATTTTGATCCTAGGGATGAGTTTAAACAGCTTGCACACCTCCTGGATTCCAAATTGGAATCCGGTCTCTCATACCAGGAATATTACTCAGATCTTAAGAAACTATTCAGTGATAGACCTCAGAATGATTTTCTTTTCCTACTCAAATTCCTGGAGTTCATGCGTAACCCCCCTACTCCTCCTCCTCCTTCCATTACACCGCGGCACAAGAAGCAGAAGTTTAAAAAACAATCAAAGCTTCTCTCAGTAAATACTCAAAATGGGTCTCACCTAATAACCATGGTGTGAACTATGTCAAGGAAGAAGACGTAGCAAATTACATTGAGTTCGCCATGTTTTTCATGGCACTACCCATAAGGTGTGAAAGAGAGGCCTAGCGAGTTAACATCGACATAAATGACACCTCCCCATCTAAATACATCCATGACATAGCATACAAATGTGGGGTTATATTCAGTTAAGCCCAACTAGCCAGAATAAATGCAATCTCTTCCGTAAACAATACACCGAATCACTCTAACCCACGTAACACAAGGGCACCAATTAATAACCACCTTGGCATCACCTGGCGTGATTTTCACATATCTAATTCCCATAATATTCGGGACTGCAAACAACGTTCAAGATAAATTACAATGTGTTCCATTCACAACACAACTTCACACTCAGATGATGGCTGCAGGTCCCAACAATCAATCAGGACTCCCCACACATTCAACATATAATACATCCAACAACTTCTACAACCACACAGCTAACGTGGGTAATAACCAAACGAGACCCCAAAGGTCATCGGGCAACCAAAGTCATACCTACTATACTCAACATAACACCTATAACCATTCAGATAGTAACTAATACCAACAAAACCACAAATTCAGACAATGTTCTATCTCCCAATCTGACAGCGAATGCCGTGCTCAAAACCCACCATCTCCCACGCCACAACCACAACACCTCACCCCCCAACAGGGACGCTCCTCAGCTTTCAGCAGGACCCAACAACCAAACAACAACCCCACACACGCAACAAACACACACACACACACACACACACACACACACACACACACACACACACACACACACACACACACACACACACACACACACACACACACACACATACACACACACGCGCACGCACGTACACACACACACACACACACACACACACACACACACACACACACACACACACACACACGCACGCACGCACACACACACACACACACACACACACACACACACACACACACACACACACACACAAAACGGACAGTCCCGGGAATGCATACAAGCCTCTCACAGGAGAATCTCATAACATAATCCATAGGTGAACCAGAAGCCCTATGCTTCATGGGTACAATAGGGAACGTCCTATGCACATTCCTAATAGATACAGGCACGAAGATGATTACACTTTCACAGTCTATATGTGCACAATCAGTTGAGGGACTATGTTAGGTAGTACTCACCTAGACTTCAATTCGACTATAATACTCTTTATAACTATTGTAAATAATCCTTTCCCACACACTACTTTCTACCGAGTCAAAGAGCCCTTGAATGTGATGACATTTTAGAATTAGAATTCTAAGGCAATCACAATATCAAAATAGATACAAACCCTGCTACGCTCAAGTCAGGTGACGTTGAGACCCCCACCATCACCTATACCGACGATTCTAAGTGCCCTAGTAAGCACACTCAGTGCCCACTCTTAAGGGGGGTTGACTCACATTTTGGTGATTCGCTCGATCGGATTAGGCATTTCTGGTCCTCCCAACCTTATTTATTTATATAAGACAATGGAAATTTAACACAATGTGCAGGGGAATGGGATGCATCTGTGACAGAAATGTCATTGAAATCCATTTAGAAATCTTTACACAACAGACGATTTACTTGCAATTTTGAGTTATTTTTGAAATAACGTTTATTTTTCCAAAAGTATGAGAAGAATGATGATTTCCTTTGGTGTACAGTTAGTAGATATCCAGATGTACCTAAACTAGTATACTCGTAATTATAAGTGAAAAAGAAAAAAAAGTCAGCCTTACAGCAAATCATAAAAAAAACATAAAATCACAACTTTAAATTTTTTCAAAAATATATATCAAGTAGGTTAAGAATGAATTTACTAGTTTTGATAGATATAAGTATCACAATCATTTTCCAACAAGAATGATCAAAATTGCTTATTTACACATAAAGTTATAGTTACTTTTGTGCGAAAAAACTAGTTTGGAGAAAATAGCATTTTTATGTTTATATATTCACTACTCCATAAAATTGCCTCCAAAGAGTATCAAATGCACATATCTACTTACATAATCCTTTGACCATTTCTGGGAAGTAAGCAGCAGATGTTCATTACATTTCTTTTGTACCCATGCCAGCTGAGAATCGTGACAATCCTAACCTTCCATATCCTTCACATAATGAATGGTACACATGCATTACAATCCCTTTGCTAAGGTGAGTATTCTTGCACTTCTCAGGTTCAGAATGGAGTAAAATACTTCGGCAACTATCACATCTGGAGTAGTGAATTTATAAACAAGAAATGTATAAAACAGGATAGCACGTGGAGAAATGACGTACGCATACGCTGAACCCTTTTTCGATCGTACTGAGTGTGGTGACTGCTGCCTAAGCTATCGTACAACAATATCAGAGTATAAAATTCTAAAAAAACAAAACAAAAAAACAAAAACGACAAAATACAAGGAAAACAAACCATAGCAAAGAAAGGAGCGTGGCTGATGGGCGGACCTTTAAATTTCTGGCCTTTTAAACCCGCCATTACCTGAGAAGGGTGGCGTTATACGTCTGGAAACCAGTCCCGCGGTGTTCAGGGACACCACACCAGTCCACACACGAAGTTTGACAAAATCGAATATTTTTCACCGAAATGAGAGGCAACCCCCTTAACCACCGCATCACCCTACCGGAGTGCCACATCTTGCCTGCAACCAAGTTTGCCCACCTCAGCATCTGCTGACATCAACAAAGCACAGGATCCCTTCGCAAAATCTTGAGTCAACATCAGGCGATACCTTCAACATTAGGACACCTTTCCCCACCCACGCAGATATGCCAAGTCAGACAATACAACAACATCCCCTCCCTCCCTTTCTCAACACACGGATTCTCACCAACTGTACTGTAACAATTTATTTTTTCTGAAGAAAGAAATATTGTTTCCACAGCCACACATAGTGCACTTCCAGTCTAAGACATGATTGTGTCTCCAGATGCCTGTGAGAGAAAGAATCTCCATATGCCTGCTGTATGGGATACATTTAGGCAGGATAAAGTGGCGCTAATTTTGCTAGAGAACATCGCCCATACCTCAGTTAAACTAAATAAGCACACATAGATAGGTATGGCTCAACTATACATAAACCCCATTCAAGAAGCGCGCACTACCACTATCAATGCCATCACCACCATACCCCCCCAAAAAAAATCTCTCTTGAAGATATCCAGGTTGTAAGCTTCTAAGAAAGCAAAAACAAACTTAAGAATATTCTTCAGTCCCATCGTAAGGCGATCGTGGTAAACGGTGAACCCTTGGGAAAGACATGCCTGGTTAAATACCATATACACAGGTGCTGATACCGCAGCGTCTTCATCGTAGGACCCCCCCAACTCCACAACCCCAAGAGTTGGGGGGCAAAACAGCGGCAAACATCCCTGGCCACCGGCGCTACGCAGGTAGTACCTATCCCCAGGACGGGCATCGGTCGCTTGGGCGAGTACCACATTCCTTTCACAACATGCACTGTTACATTTTTTTCTGCAGCGAGGAGTGTTTTTCCGGCATTCACCCCCTCTTCTTCTACTATTAGCCGGAGATGTAGAGAGTAATCCTGGGCCCACCACAACATACACTTGCCCAACAAGCTCCAAACCCATCATTTCGAGCAGACAGCCAAAGGGCTCAGTTCAATGCAACATATGCAAAAACTGGGCCCACTTCACTTGTACAACACTTGGAAACACTTACGAATACACAAACACCTGGACATGTTCTACCTCCCCTCCAATAACCTCACTCCCATCTTCCCAACCACAACCTGCACCCTTGCCCACACCCAGTCTCTCCCCGCGCTTATCCTCAATCAATCCTCCCCCTCCTTTGTCCCCAATCACACCTTTCCCTCCCTCTAACCCAGACCCTATACCTTCCCCATCAACACCCCAACACCAGAAGGCAACATAGATTACATACAGAACACACAACATCGACATATTATAACACAACATCGATGGCATCAACAACAGCAGCAAAACACGAACTCGAACACTTCCTCAAACAACACAATATACACTTTGCCATCATACAAGAAACAAAACTAAGACACTCACACAAAACATCAACATTTCACAACTTCACCACCATTAGGAAAGACCAGACCGACGGCAATGGCGGTAGATTCATCACCCTGGTCCACCAATCCATCTGTTTTGTGGACACAAGCGCCACAACCCAAATCCTCCTCCCTACCACAGATGACACCACAGAAATCCAATCTATCCTAATCCGTACAGGCAACAAATCAACACTAACAATAGTTTATATATATATATAGGTATATGTATATATATATGTATATATATATGTATCTGTATATTTATGTATATATATATGTCTATATATATATATGTATATGTATATATATAGGTATATATATATATGTATTTATATATATATATATATATATATATATATATATAGATATTCTCCCCAATAATTTTCCACAGTTCAAAACACCTTTAGGCCTAAACTCAATCATCTAGCCACAATCCCAAACCTTATCATGGGTGGTGACTTCAACGCCAAGTCGTCGGCCTGGTGTGTCATCAACCCAGACACAGGCAGAGGGCTTGATATGCAGACTCAACTTGACTCACTGACCATCATGAACAAAACACATAATCATACACATATCCCACACCAAGCCCTCTACACTCCCTCCTCTCCTGATATCACCTTATGTTCCCCCTGCCTAACCCCAACAACTTTATGGAGAATAATGAGATCCCTTGAATCTGACCACCTTCCAACCATCACCACAACCAAAACAAGATGCACCCCAGTTGGCCACAGACACACATACACCAATTACAAGAGAGCAAGCTGGGAAGCTTTTATTGAAGAGACAGAATAACATTTTGCTGTACACACTTTTAATGCAATGATACAAAACGCAGACAAGAGATATATCCCTAGAGTCAACAGAAAATCACACAATCCCAATTTCACACCAGAAATGCAGGGCCTCATCAGACAACGAGATGAACTTAAATACAATACCCCCACACCTATCCTCAAAAACATAGCAGACCAAATACAAACACTAAACACAGAGATTACCAATAAAATACATGATCAAAAAACACAAAATTTACAAAAGTTTATCGATACACTTGATCACAAAACAAACACCAGCAAATTGTACAAAACACTCAACAGCATTACACTATCCAACAGTAATACAACACGCTCTCACGCAGCAATAACCACAACAACAGATAATTTACCCTCAAACAGACAACAAGCAAACATACCCATAAATCATTTTGCACAGACAAGCCATCTCACTTCTCACCCTGACGACCGACACAACATTCGACGTAAGAAAGACTTTCCCACAGACTCAGACTATACATCCTTCATAGACAGTCAGACAAAACACATAATACATAACCTCAAACATTCATGCGCCTGTGGCCCTGACAACATAAGTAACATCTACCTAAAACACATTGGATAAGAAGGTATACATGTATTCACAAGCATTGTAAACTACAGCTATTCACACAGCACTATTCCTGACATCTGGAAGCATGGTAAAATAATCACAATCCCAAAACCCAATAAAGACCCAACAATCCCAACACCACACCGCCGAATCACATTTCTCTGCACCCCCTCCGAAGTCATTGAACGCCTCATACTTCAACTCATCACACCACATATTCCCCTTGCTGAATTACAACACGGTTTTAGGCCACTACACTCCACAAACACTCTTCTAATAAACATCACACAAAGAATATTAGATGGCACCAACTCAAGTAGGCCCCATCATAGGACACTTCTTATAACATTAGACATTAATAAAGCTTTTGATGCTATCTCCCCCCACAAATTAACAAACAAGATATATAGCACAGACATGCGCAATAACACCAAAAGATGGCTCGCCAATTATCTGGTAGGTAGAAATGCTTATGTGCCATATAACGATCAATATCAGAAACATCAAGAATGGAGTAACACAGGGCTTTGTTCAATCCCACACACTCTTTAATCTATACATGCATGATATACCCACACCAGACACCTCAGTAATACAAATCTCTTCCTACACATATTACATAACAATCATATGTACACATCGTAACACAGACAAAGCCGCAGAAATAATACAGCCATACCTAGATACACTCAACACATGGTTTATTACAAACAGACTCAAAATAACCCCAGCCAAATCTACAGCAACACTTCTCACCAACTGGACAAAAGAACGCAAACACATTCCACAACATATATCAACAACACTCTAATACCACACACACACACACACACACACACACACACACACACACACACACACACACACACACACACACACACACACACACACACACACACACACACACACACCGAAATATTTTGGTGTAACATACGATACATCTATGTCATTTAAACAACACATCACAAACATAAAAAATAAATGTACACCTAGACCCAGCGCACTTAAAACTATCACTGAAACAACATAAAAAATAAATGCACACCTAGACCCAACGCACTTATACTATCACTGGAACAACATTTGGACAAAACAAAGAAACTAATACTACAATATACAAACAATACATACGCTCAGTGATGAAATATGCGAGTCCAGCATGGGCACCTAACCTCAGGGAGACCCACCTCAACACCCTTCAGACCATACAAAACAAAACATTAAAAACAATTACAAGCTGCACATATACGGCACCTACAGACCACCTACACTATGAAACAAAAGTCCTCAAAGTCAAAGATTACTTTGACATGAGAGGCACCCAAACACTTAATGCAGCCTCCACAAACACAGCACACCCGCTACACTATATAGCAGAACACCCATACACAAAAAAAAACACCCAAATATCTATATCACACAAAAATACTCTCTTCTCTTCCTCCAAAACCACCAAATACGAGCCTCCGGAAAAATATTCATAATCACATCACTCAGTGCTCCATTTACACACAAAAGATAACACATTGCTGCATGCCAGACCCCCTGATATCCATCCCACTGAATCCTCTCTCCCGCGAAAAGACAGAGTCCACCTGACCAGACTGCGATGCGGCCACCACCCAGCCCTTCTAAGCTACCAGAAGAGACTGGATGACCGCATTCTGGACAAATGCCCAGGATTTAACACTTCACCCCATACTATTCAATACGTCATCGAAGACTGCATTACACACAATCACACACTCAAGCAACACAACATACACTCCATAGAGGATTTGTAGGAAAACCCCGTTTTAGCCGTGGCATTCCTTGGGGAGAAGGGACTGCTCGGAGAGACAGTCTAGGGAACAACAACAACAACCATATACGCATACCTCCCACCTATACCCCGGCCTATAGAATACCTCAAAATAGAAAGGTTATTGTCTCAAGCCACATAGATTAGATGTTAGAACAAGGTGTCATTCGACATCCCCATTCCCCTTGGAACTCCCCACTTTCTCTAGTTCCTAAAAAAGAAAGGTCCTTCAAACCCGTTGTAAGAGGCCAATAGATCGAGGCAGACATTTAGGTAGATAAAGGGGTAGGAGGAAAGGAATTTAAATTATATTACCTGGATGTTTTGAAACAATGACCGAGGGGGAAGTTGCAGAGCTGCATATTCTCGCTTGCTGTCCGATGTTTTGTAAATATAGGCTAGGGTATCGATAGAAGTGATGATGTGACGAAATGTAAACATTAAGTCACGTTCCGCTTGCGACAGAAGTGCTTGCGTAAACAGTATTGCTTGAGACAGTATAACAGCCTTTCTGAATAGAGAAAAGGATGGAGGAGGAGAGAAATCATTGGTGCATGGAGGTAAAGTCACGCCCTTAAAGGGTGGCACTTATTTGTAACGTTCAAAATTGTTGGATGAATTGAATAGTGACGTCGAAGCAGACTTGGCTTTGTGGGAGTACAAGGATCCCAAGTGGGAATCCATTGATGTAGCTCAAATAAGCAAGTGTAATTGATAATGAAGAAAAGAATAAAAACTATATCTCCGTTTTAATTTACCCCATCAAGAAAAATTACTAACTTGTTACAGAAGATTTGGTGGAAACATACTTAAGAGAAGGATGTGGCATGGGGCCTAGAGATGAATAATATAAGTGACTAAAGTGTTAGTGGCAACGGAGCTAACACCCGTCATTTATTTCTGTAAAGTCAACACACACACCACACCCGACCTCATGCCAATGCCCGTTATGGGAGATGTACTCCAGTCCCTGGGTAAAGAGAATTCATTATTCTCTAACTTGGACCTTAAATCTGCATTCTGGCAGATCGAACTGGGAGATGATTAGAAAGAGATAACAACCTTTAGCACTGATAAAGGGCATTACGAATTTCACCGTATGCCGTTCGGGCTAAAAACCACCCCTAGTACTCTACAACGACTTATGAATATCCTTTTTAAAGACAAATTACTCGTAGAGAAATCTTTTTTCGTCTTCCTAGACGAACTAATAATATTTTACCCTACCGTGAAAGACCACTTTGACACTCTTCAGAACGTCTTACGCACCTTCTGCAATGCTGGCCTCAAGATTCAACTAAACAAATGCTTATTAAAAAAAAAAAAAATTAGTTTCCTTGGCCATACAGTAAACAAAAAAGGAATCCAAACAAACAACTCAGATAAGATCAGAGAAATTACTGAATTCCACACCCCAAAGAACAAGGACCAACTCTGCTCATTTGTTAGAAACGCAGCATATTACAGACTTTTTTTTTCGGAATTAGCTGCTCTTCTTACCTAATTAACATGTAAGAATATACCCTTCAAATGGGACTCAGAAGAACAAGAATGCTTCTAGAGAATAAAAACTGTACAAACCAGGGCACCTGTCCTCGCGTTTCCCGACTTCACAAAGGAATTCTTTCTGGTCACGGACGCATCCTCCCTTAGGATAAGAGCAGTCCTGTAGCAAATGTACTCAAACGGGAAACAGAGCGATTGCTTACGCGAGTCGCGTGGTGAATGATGCTGAGCGTAATTACTCCACCATCCACTTGGAAGCTCTAGCTGTAGTATGGGCTCTAAAACATTTCTGGGAACTCATCCTAGTATACAAAATCACAGTCATGACAGACCATCAACCTTTAACAGAATTTTTCAAAGGGAAAACTTTACAGGGTAAGATAGCAAGGTGGCACACAACCATCTTAGAGTTCAACCCAGAGATTGCCTACATAAAAGGTAAGGCCAATCTCGTAGCAGACGCACTTAGCAGAAACCCCCTGATCGCAACAGTTCCAAC
>NC_134797.1:8739428-8751928 GCF_046742065.1 Oratosquilla oratoria | reverse complement strand
GTGATTGTCTTAACTCCTTTCTACCGGTTAAGGGATTCACTATACCCTCTCAGTAACCTATATCCGAGCACCTATAATGTAGATAAAGATGACTAGTGCTAAATCCAGTATTTACTCTTTTGATTAAGTACTAGGTGATGATATCACTAATCATCCCTGTAATCACATATGGTGAATCATCATTCACGTTAGGCTGCATGGCACATGCACAATTACTATTTTTCAAATGAGGGTAAAAGACACGAACATAACTTATTTTTAACATAAATATTTGCAATCTATAAGCATGAATGACAAATTTTACGAAACAGTTCAATGTCTATATTTGCCATATTCATAAAACAATAAAAGGTAATAAATTTGTTTTCTTTATTGTGAAATCATAAAAAATTCTCGTAATTTCATTATTATTATTATTATTATTATTATTATTATTATTATTATTTTTATTATTATTATTATTATTATTATTATTATTATTATTATTATTATTATTATTATTATTATCATCATCATCATCATCATCATCATCATCATCATCATCATCATCATCATCATCATCATCATCATCATCATCATCATCATCATCATCATCATCATCATCATCATCATCATCATCATCATCATCATCATCATCATCATCATCATCATCATCATCATCATCATCATCATCATCATCATCATCATCATCATCATTATTATTATTATTATTATTATTATTATTATTATTATTATTATTATTATTATTACTATTATTATTATTATTATTATTATTATTATTATTATTATTATTATTATTATTATTATTATTATTATTATTATTATTATTATTATTATTATTATTATTATTATTATTATAATTAATATTATTATTATTATTATTATTATTATTATTATTATTATTATTATTATTATTATTATTATTATTATTATTATTATTATTATTATTATTATTATTATTATTATTATTATTATTATTATTATTATTATTATTATTATTATTATTATTATTGTTTGGTTACAAAATAAGACGAGGGAGTCATATGAGAGGTACAAAGAAAAGAAAAGAGAAGTAAAGCAAAAGGTAAAGGAGCAAAGAGGAGAGCAGATGTGAAGTGGGGTAAGAGTATGACAGAAAATATTGAAAGTAATAAAAAGATGTTTTGGAAAGAAATTAAGAGAGGAAGAGGAGGCGAATCAAGTAGAGAAGAAAAGGTAAAAGGTGCAGATGGAGAGATGATAATGGAAGAGAAGGCAGTAAGGGGAAGATCGGCAGAATATTTTAGGGAGTTGCTAAATGTGAAGGATGATAGGGAGGGAAAGATAGTTGCAGTGGGAAATGATAAGATATCTAAAACTATCCACTTCCTGCAGTCGCTCTCCCTTAATACCCACTTCCAGTCTACTGCCACTTTCACCCCTTGTACATCTCATCACCTTACTTTCACCCACATTTATCTTTAGCTTTCTTCTATCACATACTCTCCCAAACTCTGTCACCAACTTCCTCAATCCCTCCTCCGATCCTGCCACAAGCGCAGTGTCGTCAGCAAACAACAGCTTTAACCATCTCCAATCCCTGACCCACTAAACTTGCATTCACCTCTCGCACTACCCCATCCATGTATAAGTTGAACAGCCAGGGCGACATAACGCATCCTTGACGAAGTCCCACCTTTACCTCGAACCACTCACTCTCTCCATTTCTAATCCTGACACAAGCTCTACTACTCTCATAAAAACTCTTGACAGCTCCTAGAAGCTTTCCTCTTATCCCATATATCTGCATAACCTCCCACAGTGGCTTTCTGTCTACCCTGTCGTAAGCCTTTTCCAGATCCATAAAAGCCCAAAAAACATCCTTCCCCTTTCCTATAGCTTTCTCACATATCTGTCTTACCACAAAGATCTGATCTACACAACCTCTACCCGTTCTAAATCCACACTGTTCCTCACCAATTACTCCCTCTGTTCCTCTCCTAATCCTCTCAATTAAGATCCTCCCATAAGCCTTCCCAACTAAATTTAACAAGCTAATCCCTCTGAAACTGCTACATTCTCACTTGTCCCCTTTTCCCTTGTAAAGTGGAACTATACAGGCACTCCTCCAGTCCTCCGGTACTCTACCTTCTCTCCAGCGAACATTAAATAACCTCACCAACCAGTCCACTATCACTGTTCTCCATTTTTTAGACATTCTGCATGGCATCCATCCAGACCAGGTGCCTTACCTGCTTTCATCATCTTAACAACTGCCATCACTTCATCCTTCCTTATTTCTCCTCCATTTTCCTCACTCATCACGGTCATTTTCTTAGCATTTCCCACTGCAACTCTCTTTCCCTCCCTATCATCCTTCACATTTAGCAACTCCCTAAAATATTCTGCCCATCTTCCTCTTGCTGCCTTCTCCTCCATTATCATCTCTCCATCTGCACCTTTTACCTCTTCTTCTCTACTTGATTCGCCTCCTCTTCCTCTCTTAATTTCTTTCCAAAACATCTTTTTATTACTTTCAATTTTTTTTGTCATACTCCTACCCCATTTCACATCTGCTCTCCTCTTTGCCTCCTTTACCTTTTGCTTTACTTATCTTTTATTTTTTTTGTACCTCTCATATGACTCCCTCGTCCTATTTTGTAACCAATCTGTGAAAGCTCGCTTCTTCTCTTCTACAACCTTCCTTGTTTCCACATACCACAATTCACTACCCTTCCTTCTATTTCCTCCTGTCCTTCTTGTTCCACACACCATCCTTGCATTCTTTGTGACTCTCTCCTTGAATCATCCCCATTCCTCCTCCACACCTACCTCTACTCTATCCTTCACTCCCTCCCACTCCTCCTTCAGCTTCATCTTGTACTCCTTCTCCTTTTCCTTTTCATTTAATGAGTTCACTCTAAGCACCTCCCTACCTTTTGTCCCTTTCCTCTTTTTCCATCTATCCTCCACTCTCAACTTACCTTCCACCAAAAAATGATCTGATATTCCCCCACCCTCTCCCCTTAGCACTCTTCCTATCATAGTCCTATTTACCACTACATCATTCATCAACGCTCTATCTACCACCCTTCCCTCCACCACCCTCTCCCATGTGTACTTATGCTTGACTTTCTTCCGAAACACTGTATTTGCTATCATCAACTCTCTTTCTAGACACATTTCCACCATCAACTCTCCACAACGATTCTTTCCTGGAACTCTACATTTTCCAACCACTCCATCAATTGGCCCATTTCCTACCCTAGCATTAAGGCCTCTCAGTACTATTGCATTGACATTTCTTCCTAAATCCTCTATGCACTCATTTAAATCTATCCAAAAGGCCTCCCTTTCTTCTACACTCTTCTCACTGCCAGGCCCATATGTACTTACAAAGACCCACATCTCCTTTCCCAGTTTCACCTTCATCCACATTATCCTTGAGGAAACCTTCTTCCACTCCACTACACTTACCTATCTCTTCACTTACTAGAATAGCCACCCCTTCCCTCCCTCGCCCTCTCTTCACTCCTGATAACCTCCCGCTTACAGTCCCAAACTTACACTCACCCTTCCCTTTCAACTTAGTTTCACTTAAAGCCAACATATTCATCTTTCTTCTCACAAACATACTACCTATCTCTTCCCTTTTACCCTCATCTGTACCACATCCACGCACATTAAAAGACCCAAACCTTAGGGTGCTGGTCGGAAAACTCCCAGACCCTCTTATGCCTTTACTTTTTCGTGTAGGAATGTCCCCTGTGGGGCTTCAAGGAGAAGGATGCCTAGTCCCACTCCCCGTCCCTTTCTTCTTGCCTCTTACGATCCAAGTGGAAATACTTCGTGGCAGTATTCTTTTCCCCCACCACGGAGAATTCCCCCACAGCAGAAAATGAATACTCAGAGAAATGGTACCGGACAGCAGCAGGGGTTGGGGGACAGCATAACGGAGGGACAGTCGTAGTATAAAAGTGTCATCATTTCTCTATGAGAGGATACATGGGTTTTGTGTGTGTGCGTGTGTGGGGGGGGGGGTTTGCTCGTACCTGAAAGAAATCACCGACGGGAAGGACGGAACCACGCGGCGAGATACACGACTAAAACAAACTGGCGCAGTTTCATGCAGTCAAGGTCTTTGGAAGACGCGATTCCAAAGGTAATTGAAGACTTAGCTCTCGAGTTACGAAACGTTCCCGCAATTCAGAAGCATTAGAAAACGAGTCGATTCTGAAGGCAATTGGAGCCATTTTTCCATTATGTTCAAGGGAATTCCGAGCTTTATTGGTGGTAAGGGGTGACGGAGTTCACCAGAGCCTTCAAAAGAATCCAGTGCATAAATTTATTTTGTTTTATATTGTATTATATCGTATGACATTTTATTGTAATATATGATATTATATTTTACTATATCATATTATGTTTTGTATTCTATTGTAAATTATATGATTACATATTGTATATTATATTATATTATATTATATTATATTATATTATATTATATTATATCATAGTATATTATATTATATTATATTGTATTATATTATGTTATATTATATTGTATTATATTGTATTATATTATATTATATTATATTATATTATATTATATTGTATTATATTATATTATATTATATCATATTATATTATATTATATTATATTATATTATATTATATTATATTATATTATATTATATCATATTATATTATATTATATTATATTATGTCATATTATATTGTATTATATTATATCATATTATACTATCTAATCTTATATTATATCATATGATCCCCTCTCCATTTTTTTTTTTAGCTGAAAATGAATATTTCCCTCCCCATCATATACACACACCTTTCAAGATGGTATTTATCATCATTATTATCAACATCGTAAAAGCATAATTTGTTGTTTGTGTGTGTGCGTGCGTGTGCGTGTCTGTGTGCATGTGTGTGCGTGTGTGTGCGTGCGTGCGTTTGTGTGCGTGCGTGTGTGATTGCGTGTGCTCTGAGACCTCAGTTGAGTCTGCTCTAAGACTTCAGGTTAGTTTGTTCTGAGACCTCAGCTCAGTCTGCTCCGAAACCCCAGTTAAGCAGTAGTCCCCAGTTAAGCAGTAGTCCCTAGTTAAGCAGTAGTCGTCACTCAGGTCAGGTCAATCGGGAAGCTGCTTCAGTTAGCGATATGGCGAGTGAATGTGTTACTATGTTCAGCGCCGAAGAGGTACAATCTCTACTTAGTAGAATTGAAGCCTTGGAGGATGCTGTTAAGTGCCTTAAAGAGGAGAATCGAGTTCTCCGCTCGAAGCCCCATAATACGGAAGACAAAATTAGCGATGAGCATGGATGGAATACGGTGAAAAATAAGATGCGGAAAAGTGGAAAAAAGTCCTCACCAGCCCCACTGAAATGCAAAAACTCGTTTCAAGTGCTGGCTAATCTACAGGAAGAAGAAACTAATGAAAACCAAGAGAAGAAGGAAAGGGCAGACGCTGGATCCCTGCCAACAGGTAAGATTTTGGTAGTAGGAGACAGTCAAGTGAGGTATTTAGACAGGGTTTTCTGCGACAAAGATAGGAAACATAGGACGCAGGTGTGTTTCCCCGGCGCGGGCATAGGAGATGTTAGAGTCTAGTAGGGGAAGGTAAGGACCCAGTAGCTTGCTTAAGTGCCGGAGGAAATGATATAGGTAAGTTAGGGAGTGAGGAGTTATTTGCGCGGTACCGGGATGCGCTAGACAAGATCAGAAATAGGGGAGGTGTTCCTGTAGTATGTGGAATCCTTCCGAGGCGTAGAGTTGGAGGCATGTGGCATTCCAGGGCTATTGCAATGAATTGTAGGCTGGCAAAACATTGTAAGGCCAATGGATGGGCATTTGTCGACAACTGGGACCGCTTTTATGGTAAGAATCACCTATACACAAGGGACGGAGTGCACTTGTCTCCCAGAGGATTTCGGCTCCTTGCTGAATCCCTTGAGCGAGAAGTAGGCATCCTACAGGTTTTTTTCGGGTAGATTACGTGGGAGTAGGGGGGGGAAGTATCGGAATATAGTTTAGGCAATAGAAATAACTTAGAGGACTGTGTAAAAAATCACCAGAGCAGGTGGAGGGAAGATAAACTTAAAGTTTACTATACAAATAGCAGGAGCATAATTAACAAAATTGATTTGCTGCGAGGTAAAGCATGCGTAGAAAATTTCGATATTATAGCTATTACTGAGTCCTGGATCAGCATGGCTGATAAACATTTCCTTCCGGAAATCGAAATAGAAGGATATAAGTTTTTCATAAGGATAGGGTCGGCAGGAATGGGGGAGGTGTAGCACTTTTCATTAAAAACACATTAAACTGTATTATCAACAATTCGATTAAGGAAGAGAACTGTACGGAATCTGTTTGGGTAGAGATTATAGGCAAGAATAAGGAAGTTATTATTGGCGTCTTGCATAGACCTCCTAACCTCAGCATTGAGCAGACTGATTCCCTGATTCATGAAATTCACAGAGCGTCCCAGTACAAAAACGTTGTAATCATGGGAGATTTTAACTATAGAAACATTGATTGGGAAACTTTAATAGGAGATCATGAAGCGAAGAAATTCCTAGATGTGGTGCAGGATAATTTCCTAAAACAAGTGATTACCGATCCTACGAGGGGAAAAAATACCCTGGACTTAATTCTAACAAATAATGAGCACCAAATTAGCAGCGTAATAGTGGCAGATAGTCTAGGCTTTAGCGATCATCAAGAAATAAGATTTAATGTTATTTGGGAAAAATTAAAAAGTTCGAATAACGTTCAAGTACCAGACTTCAGGAAAGCAAACTTTGACAATATAAAAACCTATTTGAAATTGAATACGAAAAGCCAGGCGGACGTTTCAGACATTCTCGATTCTCGTTGCGGGGCTGGTAGTCAGGTCTGGGTCACGGAGGGTAATATGCATACCTTAGGTCAGGTCTTTTGGGGGCGAGGGCCCAACAGTCAGGTCAGCAGTTTAGTAGAAATGTATAACAATCTAACTGATCTAATTATTAATGCACAAAACACATTTATCCCCCTAAAGTCAATACGGAAAAATAGTAATACTCCCAAATGGATGACGGACAGATTGAAACATGAGATCGGAATGAAAAGAAGACTTTACGTAAAAATAAAAAACGGGGAATCACACCTTAGATCAAGATGTAACGAAATGGCAAAGCTTGTTAAAAGGAATACACGTTCAGCGAAACGTAATTATGAAATCAAGGTTGCAAGTCAAGCAAAATCCAACCCAAAGGGTTTATTTCACCTCTATAGAACAAAAAATAAAGAAAAAATAGGACCAATTAAAAACGATGAAAATATCATGATAGAATCGGAAGAAAAAATGAGTGAGGAGTTTAACAATTATTTTCTATCGGTGTTTACTAATGAGAGGTTAGATAAAGCACCTGACTGCGATCCGATTTTCAAAGGGGATGAAGAAAGTAGTCTAACTAATATCAGCATTAGTAAAGAGGCAGTAGTCAAGCAGATTGACAGACTTAAAGATACAAAATCTTTGGGTCCAGACGAATTTTTTCCAAGAATGCTTAAAGAGTGTAAATTTGAAATCTGCGACCAGTTAACTGAAATATTCAATAAATCGGTAGACACTGGTTCTGTTCCAGCTGCATGGAGGCAGGCAAACGTTGTTCCTGTTTTTAAGAAGGGGGATAGATCGTCTATATGCAACTACAGGCCAATCAGTTTGACATCGGTTATAGGAAAAATGCTTGAATCAATAATAGTAAATAGACTCAGAGAACACATTGAAGGGCATAATTTAATTCGTGATTCACAGCATGATTTCTCCAAGGGTAAGTCATGTGTGACTAATCTTCTATCCTTTTACACTAAAGTATATAAGGCGTCAGACAACAATGCAAATTACGATGTTATTTACCTTGACTTTAGCAAAGCGTTCGACAAAGTGCCACACCAGAGACTACTAAATAAAATCAAAGCCCGTGTCATAGGAGGAAAAGTGTTAGAATGGATTATAGCTTGGATTAGTAACAGAAAACAGCGGGTCACCATAAATGAAATAAAATGTAGGTGGGGCAATGTTACTAGCGGGGTCCCCCAGGGCTCGGTTTTGGGTACTTTATTGTTCATTATGTATATAAACGACTTAGACGATGGGTTAAATAGTGATGTTAGTAAGTTTGCGGACGACACTAATTAGGTCAGGAGACGACACCCAGATTCTGCAGGATGATCTTAATAAACTGTTAACAGGGTCGGTGAAATGGCAAATGAACTTCAATATCTCTAAGTGTAGCGTGTTAAACGTAGGGCTACACAGCCCCGAAAATAGATACAACTTAAATAACACGTTTTTAGAAAAATCTGAGTGCGAGAGGGACTTGGGTGTTCTGGTGAGTCCGGACCTTAAAACCAGGAAGCAGTGCATTAGCGCCAGAAATAAAGCTAACAGCGCATTAGGGTTCATTGCTAGGACGGTAACGAATAGAAGTGCAGAGGTAATTATTAAACTCTATCTAGCGATAGTTAGACCCATCCTTGACTATGCGGTACAGTTTTGGTCTCCGTCCTACAGAATGGACATAAATTCACCAGAATCAGTACAGAGAAGAATGACCAGAATGATACAAGGACTCGGAAATTTGCCTTACGAAGAGAGGCTTAGGCACCTAAACTTACACTCTCTGGAAAGACGCAGAGTGCGGGGTGATCTAATAGAAGTGTTCAAGTGGATCAAAGGCTATAACAAGGGTGATGCAAACAAGGTCATCATAATAAAACAACAGGACAGGACTCGCAGTAATGGGTATAAACTGGAAAAATTTAGATTTAAGATGGAAATAGGCAAGAATTGGTTTACTAATAGGGTGGTCGATGAATGGAATAAACTTAGTAACCATGTAGTAAGCGCTGCAACTATCAGTTGTTTTAAAAAACGATTAGACAACTTTATGAATGGGGATGACAGGTGGTGATGAATACGGAGCTGCCTAGTGTAGGCCTTGTGGTCTTTTGCAGTCTCCTTTATTCTTATGTTCTTATGTTAGTAAGCTCGTTTTGCTACCGAGACACCAGCTAGCTAATACTTCTTGCTAACTTTATTATTTCCTGTGAAGTTTATATCTTTGAATAGTAACAAGTGATTGTGTTGCATTTTTGTAAATGTATACGTGTAGCGTTATACATTTACAGGTATAAGATAAAGTCTAGTGTTCTAGTAATTTAGAATCAAAAGAATATTCTGTTACTGTACTCCAAAGGAGGTAGGAGTAATGTTATAAGTTAAGCAGAGTAAGCTTCGTGCATTTGATTTATTTAGTGACCGCTTTAGTTTCTTTTGTATATTTATATTTTCTCTTTGCCGTGTGTATTGCCGAAGGAGGATCGTATTGGCTTGTGAAGGTTGTATGAACCTGGAGGATCGTCTCAGGATGTGTGAGGAGGAAATTTGTCTTCTCAAGAGTGCACTCTGTAAGAAGAGTGAATCTTACCCAAAACCCAAAGAGTGCTTCACCTCTTCCACTTCTGCCACTGCCGTCAGCGAGTGACGCTCCGTAGGGTCCCGTTTGTCGAGCCTGCGTTCTGTAGGCCTGTGCCCTGCGGAGCAACCGCTAGCTCTAGCGAATCGTTTTGCTCTGCTGGAAGATGAGGTGGCTATAAATTAGGAGTTCTTGGTGGTGGGGGACTCCATGGTGCGAGGCTATGATGATATCCTGTAGCGGAAGACTAAACGACGTTACAAGATTGTATGTTAACCGGGCTGTGAGATGACCGATTGTACCCAGACCATCGGGGAGCAAAGGCGAACGAACAAGGTTACGATTGTTCATAAGGGAAGTAACGATGCGGGTAGGGTGGGATCAGAGGAAGTTGTTCGGAATTACAAGGTCCTCTTTCAGGAGATGAAGGAGCGTGGGAGCCATCATGTAGACTGTGGGATCCTTCCCAGGATCTACTCTGGCTCGTGTTGGAACAGTAGAGCCATAGGGATTAATGAGACGATATCATAATTGTGCACACAGCTGGGATACCATTTTCTGTGGCCTTGGTATCTTTTTCCAGTTGTCATGACCTTTATACTTCTGATGGGATCCACCTTACTCGCAGAGGCAAAGATGTTCTTACAAACCACATTGTGGAAGTTTGTAATGAACTAGTTCCTTTTTTGGGGTAGAAACTCAAAGGGGAGGGGAAATAGAGCGTCTTGAGAATAACAGATTAGGGTATAGCAATAATGTAGAACAATATATCAGTGTAGGATAAAATATGATTTTAGGATATAATGTCGGTAGTGGACAAAATATCATCTTGAAATATAATGTCGGTAGAGGACAAAATATTACATTTGGATGTAATGGCAATGAGGGACAAAGTATCACGATGGGATATAATGATAGTGGAGGACAAAATATCACTGTAGGATATAATGTCAGTGGAGGACAAAATATGATTTTAGGAAGTGATGCCAGACAGAATGTCAATGAACGACGGGTGGCCGGTGTGGGACGCGATGACGGAGGGGGTTCAAGGTGTATATGAGAGACCGGATGACCGTGAGGAACCGGATGACAATGATGGAGCAAATGTCCATGAGGCAATGAATTTCAATGATGGACCAAATATCAGTATAGAGCAAGGTGTCAATAAAAACAAAAGTATAATTTAAGACATTCTGTTGAAACTCAAAACGAGCCAAAAAGAAATAATCACGAGTTTTTTTCAAACAATGGATCTTAATGCTCGTAGTATTAGGACCAAATTCTAAGAAATACAGGCATATATAAAAGGCGAAAATCTTGATAGGATAGGAATAACCAAGACATGGTTAAGTGGTGGAGACTTTGAAGCTGAATTTAATATTGCGGGATTTAAACACTTTCATCAGGATAGAAACCACAAGAGAGGTGGGAGTGTTCTGTTGTACGTTAAAAGCAATGTCCATACGTGTGTTTTAGAGAAAGTGAAACAGGGTGCATATGAAAAACTGAATGTAGGTGTAATATATAGCCCAAAACTTTATCATTAGCAGATGACAACATGTTGTTTCAGGAACTGTCTAGTTTCTGCAACCGATAATTATTGATAATGGGTGATTTTAATGTTACTGACACTGATTGGATGACCCTTGAACATGGCCATATAGGTAGTCGCTTGATAAATTTTTTCGGTGACAATTACTTAGTACAGCATGTAAAAGAGCCCACAAGACATGAAAATTTACTCGATCTATTAATCACTAGCCGCGAAAGCATGATAACCGATGTAGAAGCTGGTGAAACTATTGCAAGTAGTAATCATAACTTAGATTCAAACAGCTAAAAAAAAAAAAAAAATAGAATAGATATCTCTGTATCTAATATGCCCGATTCCAGTAAAGGTCAGTTCATAAGACTACGCCATGAGCTTGAACTTACAGATTCGGAGGCAAAATTAAGCAAATGACCTGTAGATCATATGTGGGAAATATTTCAAAATACACTTACGAAGATGATTCGCCCAAAATGACTTAACAAAGAAACTGAAAAAAGTATTGCTAAAAAGAGACAGGATTATAAGAAATGCAAGTATTCGGGTGCATCTAATAACCCTCAAAGTCAATAAAAAACGAAAACGACAATACGAAATGAATATCGCTGATAAATACAAAGAGAATCCCAAAGAATTCTATAGTTACATTCGAGATAAAAGGTCATTAGGAATCACATTGACCTACTATTATTTGCTGACGGTCAACTTGAATATTCAAATGAAGGAATGTGTAATATTCTACACAATTATTTTTGCTCAGTATTTGTAAACGAAAACCCTGAAAGTGAACTAAATATATATATATATATATATATATATATATACATATATATATATATACAATTATATATATATATATATATACACGTATATATATATATACACGTATATATATATACATATATATTATATATATATATATAATATTAGTAAAGGGGGGAGCAGGTTCTCAGTAATACACGTGGAGTTAAAAACGACAGCATTGTTGTAGTTGTTCAGTTTTTTTTTTTCGTATTCTCGATTTTCCTGATAAGAGATTTTCCATTAACTGGGTGAATTGAAACTAGGTCTCTGGAAGAATATAGAGACCTAGTTTCAATACACCCAGTTAATGGAAAATCTCTTATCAGGAAAATCGAGAATACGAAGAAAAAACTGAACAACTACAACAATGCTGTCGTTTTCAACTCCACGTATATATATATATATATATGTATATATACATATATATATATATACATATATATATATATATAAGGTGTATAGAAAAAATCAGCTATTAAAACATCAGGGCCTGATGGTTGGCATCCAATGATCTTAAAGGAAATGAAAAAGGACATTGTTGTTCCATTAGAAATTATTTTCAAGAAATCCATCATATCCGGAAATGTTCCAAGAGAATGAAAGCTAGCTAACGTTACTCCCATATTCAAAAAGGGGACAAAAAGAAACCAAATAATTATAGGCCTACAAGCTTGACTTCATT
>NC_134797.1:8729428-8731928 GCF_046742065.1 Oratosquilla oratoria | reverse complement strand
GGTGAATATGTATCTCGTAACCAAGGATGATCTCTTTGAAGTGCTTAATAGCGTATATTACAGCTAGTGCTTCTATTTCCGTTACTGAGTAATTTTGTTCATATTTTGTTGAGTTTGCGGCTAGCATAGGCAATTGGTCTGAGTTTTATAGTTGTGTTATTGTATGAACACTGCGCCGATGCCTGTGTAGCAAGCGTCCGTGTATATTGTAAAAGGAAACTTGTGGTTTGGAAAAACATGGACAGGTGCCGTCGTTAAGGATTGTTTTAAGCCATTAAAGGCTTTCTCTTGGTCAATTGTCCAGTTAAAGGGAGTATCTTTCTTAGGTAAGGTGGTTAAGGGTGTTGCTATACCAGCGTAGCATTTGATATAACGTCTGTAAAAACCTGATAGATCAAGGAACAAACGTATCGGTCAACAGAAGTAGGACAAAGAAAATGAATGACTGCCTTGACCTTATTTTGCGAGATTAAAATTCCTCATGAATAAAGGACATGCCATAGGAAGTGGTTTTTTTTTTCTGAAAAAATGGACACTTCAAGCTTCAGTTAGAAACTTGCTTTTGCTAGACGTGAGAAGACAGTGTTAAGCGTGTGCTAACAGATTTGAAAGCGATGATGATGTCGAGATACATGAAAAATGAGTGCCCTAGGAGGCTTGCAAGTACTGTATGCATGAGACGCATGAAAACAAAGGGGGCTGAAACATGACCCATAGAAAGGCGTTTAAATTGGAATTGTCCATTGTTCGTGCTGAACGCTGCGAGAGGTCTAAACTCTGTATCAAGGGGAATCTTGAAATATCCAGACATGAAGTCCAAGGTTGTGAAAACTACTTTGTTTTCATCGACGTAATGTAAGATGTCGTGTAATACAGGAATGGGCTGTCTTTCTGGGATAGTTCATTTGTTTAATTATCTGAAATACATAACTGGGCGGAAGGAACCATGTAACTGTTACTAACCATCACCAACCACGCACGTAATCCACAGACATGCGACAGTGTTCATGCTTTGAGCAAGACCTATAATCTTACTGACTTCACTTTCCCAACCCAAAACACCTGACTCAGATCATAACAGGATGCCCCACAGTGTCGCCATACGAAAATGCCTAATGTCACCAGACAGACCCATTGAACCCTTTCTCATATCTACCCCAAGTACATTACTATAAGCTAACAAACATACACCATATCTAACAGGCCCACCAACCATACGACCAACCCCTACATAAAGGAAACTAACACCAATGCCTATAATTATTAACTAACACGTCTCATATACGACAGCCCACTAACCCCCTTTATTATCGGACGGCTGTGCCGTTAACCACAGATCTGCCCAGGTCACGCACCTGGCAAAGGACAGAGTTCTGCCCAGGTCAGTGCCGAGGTGAAGGCCTGGCACCAGGAGTATTAGGTCAAAGATTTAATTGTATAACCTGTTATCCCAGATTATATTCTTAATAAAACGAAGAAATCACCATCAAAGTATTTCTCGCCCGCATTAAGTGCTCCTAATGTAGCAGCTCAGAAACTGTTACATTCATCGTGTTTGGGAACAACAAAGAGATGAAAATTCCACTCGGGCATTGAAGATGCGATAATGTCTTCCTCAATTATATCTGCCATGAGGTTATCTACAAACGTGCGTTTACTGTGTGGTAATCTGTATGCGGGAATGTAACCTGGTTTTGCGTTTTCCCGAAAGGGGTATATGATGCTGAATAAGGTTTGTTACTCAAAGGGGTTCCCCTTAGTAATGTGATGGAATATATATATATATGTATATATATATATATATATATATGTATATATATACATATATATATATATATATATATATATCACTGAACAACAAATAAAAAAAAATCACTGGAGATGTGTAAAGTGATTTAGACTGATTTGGGTACGCTGATTTAAAAAAATCATAACCGTTTTGCTGTATCACGTCAGGATTTTCAGTGACAGAAATATTCCCATTGCCTAGAAGTCAGGATTTCAATGAAATTTGCATATGTCTTTAACATGTCTATTTCGTACAATTGTTGTTAACTTGTGTTATATTTCTTTCTTTCAGATAAAGATGAGTAGGCGTTCCTGTACCAATCATCCTGACAACTTCTGTTATGTCTGTGGTCGGTATACCAAAAAAGATCAACGGCGAAGTATATCTACAGCAGTGAAAATGAAGGCCGCCTACTTTCACTACTTCGGGTGTAAGGTGGGGGACCAAGAACAGAGCTGGGCACCACACATCTGCTGCACAAGCTGCCACACAGCCTTGACTCAGTGGTTGGTGGGCAAGCGCGCGAGCATGCCATTTGCGGTGCCCATGATATGGCGTGAGCCGCAGAATCATCATGATGATTGTTATTTCTGCTGCACAAGCATCGCCGGCTTCAACAAGAAGAATAAAGGCCACATCAAGTACGCTGACTGCGTCTCTGCTCGTAAACCTGTGCCTCATGATGACGAGAACCCCGTTCCAACACCTCCA
>NC_134797.1:8719428-8721928 GCF_046742065.1 Oratosquilla oratoria | reverse complement strand
TTTACATCAAGGGACTCCCAGCTGGGATTCTCAATTTACTTCCCAAGACACCACGCACCGACGTCACGACTTAAGCAATAGTGCTTACTCAAGCAATCACAATATCGTTGCACGAATGGCTTAGTTTACAAATTGTTACATCAGCATAATAGAGCAATAAAATATGGTCCTTAGCGGTTGTTGAAAAACCTAAGACAAGACAAGGAGCGAAATTATGCAACTCCTTCGTGGCTATTTTTTACCAAACATCCATCTCACAAAAAAGAAATTCTCGCCACCGACCCCTCTATCTACTTTACTTGTCTATCTTTATCTACTAGCCTCTTGCACGTGCCTTCCCAGTGCTGGTGTGAGGATTAAAATATTTTATCCACGGCACGATCTAACCTTCAGCCCGGCTGACAGATCTGATAGGATTCGAACAGATTGGATCGTGTATGTCGGTTACACAAACCATAATAAGTATATACATTATCTAATTTGGTTGGATCCGACCAGATCTGGCCGGCGCCCTCAAGACCAGATCGTAACGTGGATGGGGTAACTTAGACTAATGCCTAGAGTCTTTCCTGAAATTAATAAATTCCTCTGCTTATTTATCCAAATTTTCACTCCAAATCTACAATCAGTCTCATTACAGGTCCCATATTGTATGATGCGTTGGTTGACATATTGTGAAAGGGGGCGTGGTAACTCAAACAGCACGCGCTAATTGGCGGAAGACCATGAGAAAATATTGGAAAATTGTCAAAGTTTCTGAGGGACCAGAATGGGATTATTTTCCAGAGTTCTTTCTCACATCTCTGGTTCCTTCAAAGACTTCAAGACTATTGCACCGACCTAACCTGACCTACCTTACCCTAACTTAACCCAAAAATAACTAAATAAAATCAACCTAACCCAATCAAACCAACCCAATCAAACCAACCTAACCAAACAAACCCTAACCAAACCTACCCCAGCCTAACCTAACCAAATCTAAATTCAGCTAAGCACACACACACACAGACACAGACACACACACACACACACACACACACACACACACACACACACACACACACACACACACACACACACACACACACACACACACACACACACACACACACACACACACACACACACACACACACACAAACACAAACACAAACACACACACACAAACACAAACACAAACACACACACACACACACACACACACACACACACACACACACACACACACACACACACACACACACACACACACACACACACACACACACACACACACACACACACACACACACACACACACATACACACACCTACATCTGTGCATTAAGACATACCAACTTATATATACGTATTGAGAAAAGAAAAATCGAACATTTGATTTCAATGGAAGTACTATAAATGATTTATTATCCCTAACTAGAAGATACTGATATATAAATATATATATATATATATATATATATATATATATATTTATATATTTATTTTTAGTTAACTGGTGTAGTAAAGACTTAAAATTCCAACAAATATTATTTCTAGATATCTAAGTTATAGACAGTGTTTATGTATTATGTTCTAACTTACAAAGACGTCATTCGTTTTGAAGTAAAAAAAATCCCTTCGGGTACGGAACTAACTCAAATATGCCACAGAATGCACATACAGTTAAACGTACCTGACACTGGTTACTTAGACGTGGTGGTCTTCCGAGACACACGACAAACTGAATCTTCTCCCCACTACTTGTCTTAAAATTTCATCAATACTATTATCTTTATCTGGATGTGCAGATCCTAGATTTTGGCATTAAATCACTAGACCGGGCCTAGGATACTTATCTATCATCCTTTATAAAATTTTCTCCACTTTTTCACATAACTAAAGTCAACAACTGGCGACTGATTCCCTCCTGCCGCTTGCCGGTATTATAGAAGCAGACACACACTAATACAAAAGAGAAAACAGTCTATTATTATTACTGCAAGTAAAATAAGCTTACATTGCATACCCCTTTCATAGGATCGTACATTTGTAACTCACTTTATGGTAACAACAGCTGATTGGCTGGCGGCGTTACCAATAAGTGAGCCCCATTTATCTAAGACCCTCAGAAACTGAGCACTGATATGGGCGTTGCCCAAAATTAGGGGATTTGATTCAACAAAGGGGATTTAACTGGAGGCAGAAGAGTATCCTACGGACATTTGGAACTGCCCCATGATGTATCATATTTATGCAAATATGTCAGTTGATGCATTAATAATCTTTTGAATATTAATCCAATTGAACGTTATATATTGCATAGAGAAATATATTGAACATTTAACTGTAATAATATGTATTTTTAGTGTTTTTATTGATCGTGGAACACTTATGAATGTCCGCATGATTGTATTACCATATTGATGAAGTGGTTTAAGAATCTTAGAAAAGATTAGGATTTCAGTTAGAGATTGTAAATGGATCTTAGCCTTAGTATATTCGAATGAAGGAATGTTTG
>NC_134797.1:8709428-8714428 GCF_046742065.1 Oratosquilla oratoria | reverse complement strand
ACTCATTCTTTTTACGTGTCAAAACCATCCCAATACTCTTTCATTCATCCTACCTTCCAACTCCCTTACCACCACTGCTCTCCTCCTCACCACCTCGTTTCTCACACTATCCAGCCTAGTAACCTCTGCCATACTTCTCAGGCATTTTATCTCAAACACATTCAAACTCTTCTTCTCTTCCTCTCTTATGTCCCATGTTTCTGCCCATACAATGCTGTCGGCACAAACACCCCTCCATACAATTTCGTCTTAGTATCCATTCCAAAATGTCTATTTCTCATTACACTTTTTTTTATTCCTGCTCTTAATCTACATTTTACCTCCAATTACACTCTTTCCTTCCCACCACTTTTGCAACCAATTATCTAAAGCTATCCATTTCCTCCAGTCTCCCTTAATACTCACTTCCAATTTGCTACCATCCTCTTTGCTTGTACACCTCATCACCTTACTTTTACCCACATTTATCTTCAACTTCCTTCTTTTGCACACCTTTCTAAATCCGCTAATAACTTCCTTAATCCATACTCTGATCATTGCCACAAGTGCAGTGTCGTCAGCAAAGAACAACTGATTTATCTCCCACCTTTCTCCTTTTCCTTTAACCATCTCCAATCCCCAGCCTATTAATCTTGCATTCACCTCTCGCACCACAGCATTTATGTATAAATTGAACAGCCAAGGCAACATAACACATCCCTGGTGAAGTCTCACCTTCACATCAAACCACTCACTCTCTTCGTTTCTAATTCTAAAGCCTGCCCTACTACTCTTGTAAAAATAATCTTGACTGCTCTTAACAGATTTCCTCCTGTCATTAGCCTTTTCCAAATCCATTAAGGCCCAAAAAACATCCTTACCTTCTCCTAAAGCTTTCTGTCATATCTGCCTTACCACAAAAATCTAATCAACGCAACCCCTACCTGTCCTGAATCCGCAACAACGAGTATTCTACACCAATTACTCCCTCTGTTCCTTTCCACGGCAAAAATTCTATACACGTGAAAAAACTTAATGGTATCAGGTTGTGTTTAATCCTGTGGGATTGACGCCGGAGAGGGTTATTTTCCCGTTGTTTATATTCAAAGTCCATCAACAATCTCACCTAAAGCATCTAATAATGTTATTTATATCCTAGTAGCATAATTTATGTTATTGATTAAGTTACAGAAGACAAAATGATTGATGTCACTGATGAAGTGAAAGAAGATGAAATAGATTTATATCTTTGTTTATATGAAAAAAGTAGATTGACTGGAGTTGTTGAGAAACTACTTTGATCATCTTGATTTGTTGTATTTCCTCGTTAGCATAGCAACGTTTCGTGACGTCAGAACAACATCATCAAGGATATATCATAAAAGTCATTGGAGGATTCATTGTTCAAGAGATATAGATGAATGAATAATAAAAGATAAATAAAAAAAGGATTTAAATTAATAGTTAAATATATAAGTGAATAAAATAAATAAATAAATAAATAAATTTCATTCACCTGCGATAAACCCTGCATGCGTGAAAAGGCTAACAATAAATGTCACTTAAGTCTTTTGTAACTATTTTGCCCAAATCTCATTCCACAATATGTTTATGCATTTATTAGAAGATGCGTTCAAAATCCAGCCCTCTTTTCATAAACCAATTCTCAACTTTTTTATATATTATCATGCTCCTGCATTACATTCCATTTCGTATAAGATTTCGAGTTTGGACTTCTTCTTTTTTTTCTCTCTCTCTCTCCCTCCAGGTTAATCGGCCCATTACCTCCACTTCTCGTTTCTAGTATCCAGCCTATTAACGGATTTTACAAAAGGAGAAGGAACGTCGAATGCACAAACAAGCCCCCACCCCCGCACGTTCTTGATCCAAAACTCCGCTTTGCCAATAAATCACATTTTGTCAGACCTGGTCCATGACCTGTTTGACCTAGTTTTGCTTGTGTATTCATTCTGGAGGAGGATATCATGAAGTTTATTGAGCGTATCTCATTATCATTTCACCTGAATATATACACGTATATATTCTGAATATAGGCACGTACATACATACGCAAAAAAAAGGTACTTTGACCTATATAAGAAAGTCAATCCCTTTACAAGGGGAAAATACCCTTTTTATTAATGTATATATGTGTATCCTAAGTATCTCAAGTTAAGTCATGAGTCAATTGCCTTCCCCTTAACATCAAGGACGATTACAAACAAAAGTCATCCTGATGTGAATATCATTAACAATCTTAAATCATCTCAGGACTATATTCTGATTCAGAGGATGAAAATTGGTTACTGGAGTTGGCGTCCTCTTTTGACTTCTGAAATATCCGGCATCCTTTTTGTTTCCAAACCTCATTAATGAATTGAAAAGGAATTTCGTTGCCATAAACACTGAAAGCTTTGAGTTGTCTTACCGTCCCTAGAATATATTTGCATTTCTGCTCAGCGACTCGTTTCTGTATCTTGGGGCATATCTCTCTCTCTCTCTCTCTCTCTCTCTCTCTCTCTCTCTCTCTCTCTCTCTCTCTCTCTCTCTCTCTCTCTCTCTCTCTATCTCTTCTCTCTCTCTCTCTCTCTCTCTCTCTCTCTCTCTCTCTCTCTCTCTCTCTCTCTCTCTCTCTCTCTCTCTCTCTCTCTCTCTCTCTCTCTCTCTCTCTCTCTCTCTCTCTCTCTCTCTCTCTCTCTCTCTCTCTCTCTCTCTCTCTCTCTCTCTCTCTCTCTCTCTCTCTCTCTCTCTCTCTCTGAATGGATTGTAATGGATTACAATGGCGGAGCATGCCGACAGGAGACCTTTAGTTCCGTATCTAGGTCGGATGAGATGAAAAATTATAATAATAATAAAAAAAAAAATAAAAAAAAAATGTAATAATGTAAATAATAAGTAAAATAAATAAATAAATGTATATGTATAGTTAAACAATAAACAAACAGGTAAATAGCACATAAATGCATACATACATATACCAAAGGCTTTTTCCCCCTTACACGGGGGGTAGCCAAAAAGAAAAAGGCATAGAAATCACTCCCACCCATTTCATTTCTCATATATTCCACTCCCCTCCACCCTCCTTCCTCCCTCCTATCTTGGCACCTCCTGGATGACGGGTCATCCCTGCATCCTGTCCACTACCCTGGGTCAGAAGCAGTGTCATAAGACACAGCACATCCACAGCAAGGCCTCTTCATAAATTCGGCGACCCCCCCTCTCCGTCCCCTCATGCAGGAAAGGAGAAGACGGGGAGAAATCCCTTCGGGCTGCGTCAATTTTTTTTCTCATACATACTTCCTCACCCCCCATCCCCCACCCACTCCCCCTCATGCATCACAGCCTCATCTATACACAACCCTTTTCCATTCACCCCTATCTTCTGTCCTCTCCCGTCCTTCCTCTACAGACATTCCTCTCTTTTGTAAAGCCCCTTTCACCCCATCCATCCATCTTATCCTAGGACGCCCCCTCATATTCACTCTTTCCACCTCCGCCTTCCACACTTCTTTTACTAGTCTTTCTTCACTCATTCTTTCCCTGTGTCCAAACCATCCTAATATTCTTTCATCAACCCTATCTCCCATCTCCTTTTCCACCCCTGTTCTCCTCCTCACCTCCTCATTTCTCACTCTATCTAGCCTAGTAACCCCTATCATACTTCTCAGACATTTCATCTCAAACACATTCAAACTCCTTCTTTCTTCCTCTCTCATGTTCCATGTATCTGCCCCGTACATTGCTGTTGGCACAATCACTCCTTCATATAACCTCCTCTTACCATCCATTCCCAGATGTCGATTTCTCATTACACTTTTTAATCCACCAAGGCATTTACTCGCTTCTCTCAATCTACATTCTACCTCCACCCCCACTCCTCCCTTTCCTGTCACATTCGCACCCAAGTATCTGAAACTATCCACTTCCTCCAGTTTCTCACCCTTAATGCTCACTTCCAGCCTACTGTCACTCTCTCCCCTTGTACATTACATCGCCTTACTTTTGCCCACATTTATCTTCAGCTTCCTTCTTTCACACACCTTCTCAAACTCTGTCACTAACTTCCTCAATCCCTCCTCTGATCCTGCTACAAGCGCAGTGTCGTCAGCAAACAACAGCTGGCTCACCTCCCACTTTTCTCCATTTTCTTTAATCATCTCCAACCCCTGACCCACTACCCTTGCTTTCACTTCTCGAATCACCCCATCCATGTAAAAGATTGAACAGCCAGGGTGACATAACACACCCCTGACGAAGTCCCACCTTTACCTCACACCATTCACTCTCTCCATTTCTAATCCTAACGCAAGCTCTACTACTCTCATAAAAACTCTTGACTGCTCTTAACAGCTTTCCTCCTATCCCATATATCTGCAGTACCTCCCACAGTGTCTTCCTGTCTATCATATCGTAAGCCTTTTCCAGATCCATAAAAGCCCCAAAAACATCCTTACCTTTTCCTATAGCTTTCTCACATATCTGTCTTACCACAAAAATCTGATCTACACATCCCCTACCTGTCCTAAAACCACACTGTTCATCACCAATTACTCCCTCTGTTTCTCTCCTAATCCTCTCAATCAAGACCCTCCCATAAGCCTTCCCAACTACACTCAAAAAGCTAATCCCTCTGTAACTACTACACTCCCACTTGTCCCCCTTTCCTTTGTAAAGCGGAACTATACAGGCACTCCTACAGTCCTCTGGCACTCTACCCTCTCTTGAACAAACATTAGATAACCTCACCAGCCAGTCCACCATAACTGTACCTCCTTTCTTCAGACATTCTGCATGGCATCCATCCAAACCAGGTGCCTTACCTGCTCTCATCATCATATGACTAATAATAAATGAGAATCAAGGAAATGATAATAAACAGACAAATGATAACAAAATAAATAAACAAATAATATAAAATAAATTATAGTCATTACAGAACCTTACTTAGGTGTTTATCTAAATGATTCTTAAAGCTTCGAACTGAACTACATTGCACTGCCTCTGCAGGAAGTTTATTCTAT
>NC_134797.1:8699428-8701928 GCF_046742065.1 Oratosquilla oratoria | reverse complement strand
AGTTTTTACACATCAGCAGTCCAGTCATTTCATACACTTAGAAGCGAATACCTTGGCCTACAGCTCACAGAAATGTTGGCAGATCCATGCGACCAGCTGCAAATTCATCACATAGCTTCCTCAAACGGGTTGGTATGCTTTGCTGTCTTTCTTGACTCTCTTCCTGGGTGGCTGTCCATGATTACCCTGCAGAATCATCGTAGACACCACTGCTTGGTCTTTCCTCATGCAGTCCACAGCTTTCCAAAAGGCAGGATGAGAGTGTCCAACCAGTTGCAGGAATGCATTACTCCAGCTCTCGCACATGTTGTTGGTACGGTCCTCTCCGGCGAGGGTGACTTCGTTCACATTCCACAATTTTGGTGGATAGAGGGGGGGGGGGGCAACCTGTGAAGCCTGGGTGGTGGCGGTTTTCCATCAGGGTTGGCCGCTGGTCGCTGAACATAGCGGTAAGTTCCAGTGACGTAAGTTGCATCGAAATAGTCCAGTAGATCCTCGATCTCAGCTGGCACATTTTCCCTGAGGTATGCCATCCCATCATTCACTTTATCCAGAGGGAGCATGGCAAGCGTATCAATCATCCCACAGAACACTTTCACTTTATCGTTGTCCCTGTGCAAGTTTGTCAGGCCAAGCGCCTGCACTTTCCTCTAAGTACTCTGGGTCAGATGGAAGAAGCAGCCCTGGACTCTCACGTGTGGTCCCAATACTGTTCCTACAGCTTGAATGGCAGCTCTCTCAAAATCTATTGCCACTCTGTCAGGATCCAGAGAAAACCAATGTTCCTTACACTTAGCATTGACTGCCTGCAATAGTTCCTTATATACTGCTTGGGTTTTGCCAGGAAGGAAGGCATGTACGTGACACAGCACAGTTCCCCAGCGGAGTGCGGATCACATACAGCTGTATGAAGAACTTTGGTGCCATGGCAAAGTTCCCATTCATATACCAAGTTCGTTAGAGGTCAAGCAGTCGAAGAGTATCAGCATTTGCATACACAACAACTCGGTCACGTACTTCAGGGCCACTATCATGGATGAGGAAGTGTGTCGGGGAATCACGACCAGTTGTAGTCCACTCATCTGGTATGATAAGTTCTTGCAGGGTTTTTGGTTCCTTGGGGTGTGTACCCTGCTTTTGTCTCCTAATGTCTCGTCTGTAATTTCCAATATTCACTTGGACATGAATACTATCAGATGCATTTAGTAGAGACTGAGCTATCAACTGACCTGGTTTGGCTAGGGCTTCCTTTGCTTGCACCTTCAATGCTGCCCGGAATTTGACATTCTTGACCTCACACTCACTGGCGTTATGGTTGTGCCCAGCATGTGATTTAGAGTTGTCAAACTAAAAAAAAAAAAAAAAAAAAAAAAAAAAAAAACATTAAGTACTTAATTAAACAAATAAACAAAAATGTTTTATCTATTTTACCTTTTGTTGTCCTGATTTGTTGAGAGTTATAGTTACAAGCATTTCAGTGAAGCATTTCATTAAAAAACAAGTTTATTACATAAAGTTGATAATTGTGCATTAAATGAGGCGGGTTACCTACTAACCCATTCAATAATAGTTTGTTTTGGTGGTTAAGGACCTAGATTAGGGCTAGGCAAATTTACATGTATCATATTACTAATCAGAATGCTAAATGTAAATTAAAATCTGTATAGCTACCAAAAACTACCAGGAGATAATTTCTTGAAAAAGTAAAATATCGTGGCACTCATACTTACTGTGAGATTACTTGTCAATCCTCTTTTACAGCCTTCACTCCTCTGTTTAACACATTCCCATCTTACATAATCTTTTTTTTTATTAAGGACCTAGATTATAGTTAGGCAAATTTACATGTATCATATTGCCAATTAAAAGGCTAAATGTAAATGAAAATCTGTATAACTACCAAAAACTACCAGGATATAACTTTTTGAGAAAGTAAAATATCGTGGCACTCATACTTACTGTGAGATCACTGGTCAGACCTCCTTTACAGCCTTCACTCCTCTGTTTAACACATTGCCATCTTACATAATATTTTTTTAACAGACATGTAACCATTGTAACTTCATTTGACTCCACACCTATTTGTCTTTATGACCTCCATGGTAACATGAACATGTAGGCCTATACTTCTTAGTCTTGGAATAAACTGAAATGGTAGCTACTGACCTTTCTTTTATATCATACTGGATGAAGAAATGTGAATGATATGCAGATAAAAACGTATGCAAAAGGTTAATTACATTAAAAAGTGTAAGTTTGTTAATTGCTGTAAATCATAGAAAATATCTCACCTATAAAGTTCAAATATATATGTAATGCTTTACAATTCTCTATTATGTAAACTGTAATACTTAAGAAGTTTAAAAAAAAACTTTGTTATAAAAACCTACAGTTTAAATATGAAAATGACTTTGAAATTACTCAAAACATTTATTCACTCATAATAATCTCACCTCAAAGTTCAAACAATAATAAAAAAAAAAATGTAAAAACTACCAAA
>NC_134797.1:8674520-8679520 GCF_046742065.1 Oratosquilla oratoria | reverse complement strand
TCTCCTCTCTCTCTCTCTCTCTCTCTCTCTCTCTCTCTCTCTCTCTCTCTCTCTCTCTCTCTCTCTCTCTCTCTCTCTCTCTCTCTCTCTCTCTCTCTCTCTCTCTCTCTCTCTCTCTCTCTCTCTCTCTCTCTCTCTCTCTCTCTCTCTCTCTCTCTCTCTCTCTCTCTCTCTCTCTCTCTCTCTCTCTCTCTCTCTCTCTCTCTCTCTCTCTCTCTCTCTCTCTCTCTCTCTCTCTCTCTCTCTCTCTCTCTCTCTCTCTCTCTCTCTCTCTCTCTCTCTCTCTCTCTCTCTCTCTCTCCATATCTCTCTCTCTCTCTCTCTCTCTCTCTCTCTCTCTCTCTCTCTCTCTCTCTCTCTCTCTCTCTCTCTCTCTCTCTCTCTCTCTCTCTCTCTCTCTCTCTCTCTTCTCCCCTCACCTTCCCCTACTTTTCTTTCTACTTCTTCCCCTCCTCTCTCTCTTTCTCCCTCTCTTATAATCGTATTCTTTGCGTCTCTGTTTCTTCTCGCTTTCTAAATCTCTCTTCTCTCTCCCCCCAAATCCGGCCATTGTTGACAGTATAATTTTTCGATTCTCCTTCTTGTCTAAAATGTCTTCCCCTTTTCCCCCAACACTCCAGTCCCCTTTTATCAAAACCAATTTTATTCTTCTTCGTCTTCTTCTTCTTGTACTTCCTCTCCTCTTCCTTCTTTTAATAATACTCCTCCTTCTCCTCCTTCTCCTCCTTGTACTTCCTCTCCTCTTCCTTCTTTTAATGATACTCCTCCTTGTCCTCCTTCTCCTCCTTCTCCTCCTTCTCCTACTTCACCTCCTTCTCCTCCTTCTCCTCCTTCTCCTACTTCTCCTCCTTCTCCTCCTTCTCCTCCTTCTCCTCCTTCTCCTCCTTCTCCTCCTTCTCCAACTTCTCCTCCTCCTCTTTCTCCTTCTTCTCCTCCTTCTCCTCCTTCTCCAACTTCTCCTCCTTCTCCTCCTTCTCCTCCTTCTACCTCTTCTCCTCCTTCTCCTCCTTCTCCTCCTTCTCCTCCTTCTCTTCCCTCTCCTCCTTCTCCTCCATCTCCTCCTTGTCCTCCTTCTCCTCCTTCTCCTCCTTCTCCTCCTTCTCCTCCTTCTCCTCCTTCTCCTCCTTCTCCTCCTTCTCCTCCTTCTCCTCCTTCTCCTCCTTCTCCTCCTTCTCCTCCTTCTCCTACTTCTCCTCTTTCTCCTCCTTCTCCTACTTCTCCTCTTTCTCCTCCTTCCCCTCCTTCCCCTCCTTCTCCCCTTTCTCCTCCTCCACCTTCTCCTCTTTCTCCTCCTTCTCCTCCTTCTTCTCCTTTTTTCTCCACCTTCTGTCCCTTCATTGAGTCTACTGCCCTCGTCCTCTTCTTGTATGTTAACGTCCTCTCCTCTATATGCTTTCTTCCGTCCTCTTGTTATCTGCTCGTACTATCCGAAATTTCTTTTATTTTAGCGGGGGAATGATGTGGAGGGCGAGGAGGAGGAGGTGGTGGAGGTGGATGAAGGTAGAGGTGGAGGTGGTGGAGGTCGTGGATGTGCGGATGGAGGTGGAGGTGATGGTAGAGTTGGAGGAAATGGTGGAGGTGGAGATATAGATATATAGGTGGAGTTGGTGGTGGTGATGAAGATCGTGGTGGTAGTATTTGTTGCAGATATGATGGCGTGAAGGTGGCGGTAGGTGTGGAGATAGAGGAAGAATAGGAGGGGAGGGAGGTGGAGGAAGAGGAGGAAGAAAAGATGGTGGAGGAGGAAGAAGAGGAGGAGGAAGAGGAGAAGGAAGAGGAGGAGGAGGAGGAGGGGGAGGAGGGGAGAAGGAGGAGAAAGATGAGTAGGGGAGTAGGGGAAGGAGGAGGAGGAGGAGGAGGAGGAGGAGGGGAGAAGGAGGAGAAAGATGAGTAGGGGAAGGAGGAGGAGGAGGAGGAGGAGGAAGAGGAGAAGGAGGAGGAGGAGGAGGAGGAGGAGGAGGAGGAGCTGGAGGAGGAGGAGAAGTAGGGGAACGACATCCACATTTTTCTCTTCCATTTTCATGCTATTCTAAATATCCGTAACAGTTCCCAGTGTCTTAAGCACATAATGGCTTCCAGACTCTTAACCCAACGCAAAGGGAAGTCCCCAATGAACTACACTTCCCTCCATAAGAAAGGAAGAAGGGAAAGAGTAAGTGGGAAGGAAGGAAAGGGAAGGAAGGAAGATAAGGAGAGAAGGAGGAAGGACGGAAGGAGGAAGTAAGGAAGGTAGGTTGAGGAAAGGAGAAGGGTAGAAGGAAGATTCTGAGGAAGTGAGGGTTGGAAGGAAGATGGAGGGAGGATAAAGTAGGGAGGGAGGCAAGGAGGGAGAAGATAAGGTAGATAGGGAAGGGAAGATAGGAGGGATGTAGTGAATATGAGGCGAAGAAAAAAAAAAGTAAGAGGAAATAAAAGAAACAAGGAGGAAGGAAGAAAAGAAAAATAGAGGGAGGAAGGAGAGAAGAGGACGAAAGAGGGAGGGAGGATAGTAGGAGAAGAGAGTAGGAGGGAGGGAGTAAAGGAGAGTAGGAGGGACATAGGGAAGAAGAAAAGAAAAAAAATAAACAAGAAGGAAGGGGAACAAAAAAAAGAGAGAAGAGGAAGAAAGTAGAGAAAGACGAAGATAATTTTCTTCAAAGTGGTCCTTGTACTCGTTATCTTTATTAGAAAATTCTCAAATAGGTTCTGAAAATGTGCCTCCTCCTTCCACCTTATCCCATCTCCTCTTTCTCCTCCACCTCCTACACCTTACACTCTGCGGTTACTTCGTTTGAGTTTCTTCGCTCCTTTAGTGGTAGCTGAAAACCGCATCAAGTCTAACTCGACAACTAAACAGGGCAGAGTCCTATTGCACAAAAGTCTAGTAAGGCCAATGTTAGAAATGTGCGTCCTATTTCTGTGGCCCACACATGTAAAAGAAAACACCGAAAGTGGAAACCAAGCAATAGCCTAAACGGACAGTAACAGTTCACCCCTGTAAAAAAAAAAAAAAAAAAAAAATCTGTCATTATGTGTGAAAAGCACTGAGTGCTATACTTTCCTTCGTGTATATATATATATATATATATATATATATATATATATATATATACATGCATATGCATGTGTTGTTAAAGTCGACAGCATTAAGGAGGTTGTTAATCTTCTTATGGGTATTCTCCAGCTTTCTAACCAATATTCTACAATTTGGAGGGTGGACATAAACCAAGTTGCCAAAATGATTCATTTATTCTCAACGTTTCGTCTGCAAAGAGACATCTTCAGGAAAATCTGTAACATAAATATTATCGACATACAGAAATAAAGAAAAAGGTGTTAACCTAAACAAAATTCACAATATGGAAATAAATATCATTAAATCAGCAATAATAAAATCCTATCTGAATACATGGGCCGTAGGGGACCACTACTTACAAAAATTAAAGGTCCAAAGAAATGACGAAGGTCACTTATATATACGAACCTAGCCGGCTTGGGTGGTGGAAGGGGTAGTGAAGGATCAAATGGGAGGGGTTGGGATCTCATTAAGACGGGAAGGAGAGGGGGTTGCGAGGTCGGTTGGTGGGAGGATGGATGTAGTGGGTGGGAGGAGGTGGAGGGGGGGTTTGGGGCGTATTGACATAGGGTGTGGTCACGGGTGGTGGTGGCTTCACTGCATTGTTAAACAAACCAATGACGGAAATCATGTTGCTTTGGATATTTATTATAGGGCCGTATTTCCTTATAAACATAGCTTCTAAAAGCTTAAGTTTATGTGCATCCCTATTGCTTGGTATAATCCTGGTGTTCGTAACTAGGCATTCATGGGTGGCTGTTTGGTTATGATGTTTCAATAAATGATGTTTAATAGCCCCGTTTTGCAAGTGCATTGATATTCTCCTACTAAGACTACATCTAGTATGACCAATATATGATGAAATGTGGGTTACACAGTCCCCAGTAATATATTTAAATTCGTACACAATATTGGTTTTAGACATGGTCTCAGTGTTACTGTTCAAGTTGTTAGTTATTACCAATGAACTAGTTTTAGGGTTGGAATAGTATACAACCACGCGGATTTCCTTCTCTTTAGAAACTGGGTGGCAGTTTTTAGTGATGATATCTTTAATGATTTTCTCATCTTTTTTGTAACCCTTGGTAAAGATGTTATGATAGTATATGTTAATGAATTGGGGCTTAGAGGATGTTTGTGGGGAAAAGTGGTCACACATCATTTTATTACAAATTGCATCAAATTCATTGTTAGGGAAACCATTATTTACCAGAATCTAGCGAATGTGCTGCAGTTCTATATGCAGGGCCTGCCAAGAGGAACAAACTTTGATAGCCCTACGGACATACGCTCTAATCACACTGGTTTTATAATTTGTCGGGCACTCACTTTTATAGTTCAAACATTTTTCAGAGTTTGTAGGTTTCCTGTACACACTCGTGGCAAATTCCCCGGATGAAGAGTCAACTAGAATATCAAGGAAAGGGAGTTTGCCATCCTTGTTCAGTTCAGTCGTAAAGCTAAGACCGGATTCCTCCTGGAGGCGCAGTCTTAATTCCTCGAGAAGGGCTTCTGATTGTGTGCACACAAAGATGTCGTAGCTAAAACTCTAGATTTTAAAGAATAAGTATTAGGGATATAAGGAGAAATTATATCATGCAGAGTTTTAGCTACGACATCTTTGTGTGCACACAATCAGAAGCCCTTCTCGAGGAACTAAGACTGCGCCTCCAGGAGGAATCCTGTCTTAGCTTTACGACTGAACTGAACAAGGATGTGTGTGTGTGTGTGTGTGTGTGCATGTAAGTGCACACACACACACACACACACACACACACACACACACACACACACACACACACACACACACACACACACACACACACACACACACACACACACACACACACACACACACATACACACACACACACACAGTTGGTAGAACGCTGAGCTGCCACGAAAGTGGCCCGCAGCTCCTGGTTCGAATCCTGCCCAGGGCCGA
>NC_134797.1:8664520-8667020 GCF_046742065.1 Oratosquilla oratoria | reverse complement strand
GCGCGTGTGTGTGTGCGTGTGTGTGTGTATGTGGTGTGTGTGTGTGTGTATGATTCATCAGGGTCTTAGATCACGTGTCGAACTCGTGATCAACAGTTATTAACCCTCCGGATGAGAGCTCAGAGCTCGTATGACACCAAACTCCCCTCCCACAAGAGTTGGAATAACAACCCGCAGTGCAGCGATACTGAAATTATTTCAGCCCTAGGCGGGATTCGAACCCAGACCACCGTAGTGGCAGCCGAGAAGTCTAACCACTGCGCCACGAGTTGTTTGTGTGTGTGTGTGTGTGTGTGTATGTGTGTGTGTGTGTGTGTGTGTGTGTGTGTGTGTGTGTGTGTGTGTGTGTGTGTGTGTGTGTGCGTGTGTGTGTGTGTGTCTACGCATGTGTTTGTGTGTGTGTGTGTGTGTGTGTGTGTGTGTGTGTGTGTGTGTGTGTGTGTGTGTGTGTGTGTGTGTGTGTGTGTGTGTGTGTGTGTGTGTGTGTGTGTGTGTGTGTGTGTGTGTGTGTGTGTGTGTGTGTGTGTGTGTGTGTGTGTGTGTGTGTGTGTGTGTCTACGCATGTGGTCGGTTGCACGTTTGTCTGTAAAAGGTCAGAGTATTACCCATTGATCGGTCTATACGAACTCTGAGCTTACTTCTAACATGTGATCCAACACTAATATGAGTCACACACATACACATACATATACATATGCATATACACATATACATACACATACACATACACATACACATACACATACACATACACATACACATACACATACACATACACATACACATACACATACACATACACATACACATACGCATACACATACACATACACATACACATATACATACACATACACATACACATACGCATGCACATGATGACGGAACCTGACCACTACCCGCTCCCAAACATCGGCGACGTCACCACATGCCTTAACGGCGCTAAAATCTTTTCGACACTGAACTTCCTAAAGGGCTATTAACAAGTTCCGGTATATACAGACGACATCCCGAAGACCACCATCACCATCACCTTCGGGACGTATCACCTTTAATTACTCCTGCCTCGGCTTGCGAAATCAGGTGCGACCTTCCAGCGCCTAATGGACGGCATCCTCCGCGACCTCGAGTTCTCCGTCTGCTACGTCAACGATATTCTGGTGTTCTCCAACTCGCCAGATTAGCACCTCCAACACCTGCGGACCATCCTCGAGCGTCTCCAGGACAACGACCTCGTTTCCTACTTTGACAAATGCAGTTTCAGGAAAAAAATCTGTCCCATTTTTGGGACACCTCATCTCTCCTGATGGTGTTCGTCCCCTGCAGGATAAAGTCGTCGCAGTCGACAACTTTCCCAAACCTACTACCATCAAAGCCCTGCAGGATTTTAATGGGAGGGTCAACTTCTACCACCGTTTCTTCCCTAATACCGCCCAAACGCTACACACACTCTATAATGCCCTTCACGGAAAGCCGAAGGACCTCTTGTGGAACCCCGCCATGGAAGCTGCCTTCGTCAGCGCCAAAAAAACCCTTGCCCGTGCCACCACCCTATCCTTCCCTGCACCAGATGCCCAGCTACAACTGTCAATGGACGCCAGCAATGTCGCCATAGGGGGTGTGCTCGAACAAATCATCCGTGGCAGACCTACACCCCTCGGTTTCTTCAGCAGAAAACTCTCCAAGGCCGAGCTCAACTACAGCACCTTCGACAAAGAGCTCCTCGCCATCCACCACGCCGTCCGCCACTTTCGCCATTTCCTCATTTATCATCAACACCGACCATCAACCACTGGTACATGCCTTCACGAAACAACAGAACGCTTGGTCTGCCAGACAGCGCCGCCACCTCTCCGCCATTGCCGAGTTTAATTGCACCGTCGGGCGCGTCTCCGGTACGAAGACCCCTGTCGCAGACACCCTCTCCCGAATAGCCATTGACGCAATTCAACTCGGCCTCAGCTACGCTTTATCGCCAGAGAGTAACGGGAGGATCCTGAGATACTTGCCTCAGGACATCCATCACATCCCCTAAGTATCAACACGTTCCTTTTCACGACAACCACACCATCCTCTGCAACATAAGTACCGGCCGCCCACAACCCCTCATCCCAGCCGCCTTCCGACGTCAAGTGTTCAATTTCATACACGGCCCGTCTCACCCTTCAGGTCGCATCACTGCGAAGCTCCCGAAGCAGAAATTCATCTGGCACAGCATCTATAAAGACGCAAAGGAGTAGGCCAGATCCTGTATTGCCTGCCAGCAAAGCAAAATTTATCGCTACACTGAATCAGGCGTCGGATCATTCCATGAGCCCCGACGACGCTTCGCATATATTCATATCGACGTCGTCGGCCCACTCCCCCCGTCATAAGGCCATCATTACCTCTTCACCGCCATTGATAGCTCAACCCGCTGGTTGGAGGCCATCCCCATGAAGGATAGTACCGCCTTATCCTACACTACAGCATTTCTCAGTGGATGGATCGCCAGATTTGGT
>NC_134797.1:8652020-8657020 GCF_046742065.1 Oratosquilla oratoria | reverse complement strand
AACTCACTTCTCTGCATGTACCATAAAAGGATAGGCCATAGTACACATGAATGTAGAAATTTCCATTTGCACGATGAAACAAGAGGAACCCCCCCAGACACAAAATAAAACAATACTACAGAGTTCGCTATTGATATACTCCTGGACAGTATTGTCTTAGGGATAAGAATTATAGAAGGATGAAAGAAAACTTCAACATCAAAGGTTGTTGTGAACAGACTATAACAATTGAAAGGACTTCTGTAGGACCTCTTATTGCTGATGGAGTGTTCAATAAACCTATTCAAATATTTATTGATACAGAATCTGTAGTTAATGTTATAACTAGTAGAGTTTTAAACCAATTGAAACCAGGAGTAAAAATCTTGGAACCAATCTACTCATTGCAAGGAGTAACTGGAAATTAGTTAAAAACATTAGGCAAGGTTGAATTACAAGTCATCATTTATAAAAATGAACATTTCCACATTCCAGTGGCAAAACAACTGTTTTAAAACATCATATCCAATTAAAACCAGGGACTCAACCTATCTATATACCTGCCTACAGAGCACCAAATTATATACTAGCCATTGTAGATAAACTGATCACTGAAATGTATGTCGATAAAATATTTTGTGAATTGAAGATTGATTTTGATATATTTTACAGATAGTATTCATATAGTTGAAATGTATGGTGCTTGATTGTGAATGGAGACCTAAACTACTGGAACTTGTACTACCTGGAGCTTTGGTCAGACATTAAGACCTAGAGCCTTGGTCAGTCATGAAGACTTGGACCCTTGCCAATACATAAGAACAATTCTAATAAGTATTGAACCATTTTCTCTTGTGAAACATTGAAAATTCTTATGCAGTGTGTGTCCTAGACAAAAAGGGAACTAAGTGTGTGTGAAACAAAAATTGAAATTAAGCAAGAGACACTCTACAATGCTGTATATATAACTTTCATAACATATTGCCTACTTCAACATCTTTGAAAAGATTGAAGCATTATCCATTGATATCGAATGTTGCTGTTCTTAATCATAGTAGTGAATTTTGCAAACCTATTTTGACAATTATATTGTATTATGACTTTATTGTTTCTGACATTTATGTTATTCAATATATCTGTTGAATTGTTTTGTTTTGATGCAACTGACACTTATGCATCTGGAAGGGTTACTTATTCCTTTGTTATATGTGAGATATGTTTTGATGATACCATCTGCTCTGCGACTTTGTGCAGAAATAGTTTAAATATTTAGTTTCTTGTATATGTTATTTTCCAAGTATATATATATATATATATATATATATATATATATATATATATATATATCAGCGACCTCGATAAGATGATAGTAGAAAATAATTGGTCGGGACGACCAAGGGTAGCTGCCGAGCCCTGTAAGGGGATAGTAGAAAAATGTAGATAAGTAAGGTAGATAGAGGGGTAGGTGGCGATAACTTTACTTTATGTGTAGGATGTTTTCCAAACATAAGCAGCAAAGGAGTTGCATAATCTCGCTCTCCGTCCAAAGTTGATAAGCAATTGCTAGGTTACAGACTTTAATGCTGATGTGACAATATGTAAACTAAGCCATTTCTGCCTTCGATATCGAGATTGCTTGTGTAAGCAGTATTTCTTTAGACGTTGTAACAGTCTTTCTGATTGGAGAATGGTGGAGGAGGAGAAAAAATTATTATTACATGGGAGATAAGTCACGCCCTTAGGAGAGGCACTTTTTTGTATAAGCAAAAATTATTGAATGAATTAGGTAGTGACGTCGGAGCAGAAGTGTCTTAGTGAGTGGATTGAGGATCCCAGTCCTTTGGTGTAAATCAACAGTCAAGTGTAACATTCGAGTAGAAATAAAAAACACAATTTACCCATTTTAACTAATTCAATCCAGAAACATTACTACAGAAGATTTGGTGAATGAAAGCGAATGAAGAAATATAATACTATAGAAGGGAATAGTTAAACTAAATTAAACCAGTAATTACGGGGAGACGGGAACTGAAAGTGATAGGGGTATAAGTATATATATATATATATATATATATATATATATATATATATATATATAATATACATATACTGTATGTGTATATATATATGTATATATATATATTTATATATATACACACACACATACACACACACACACACTAACTCACACACACATACACACACACACACACACACACACACACACACACACACACACACACACACACACACACACACACACACACACACACACACACACACACACACACACACACACACATATATATATATATATATATATATATATATATATATATATATATATATGCTAATAAGAAAACGGGTACGTGTGTTCACTTATGCAGGGGGTAATTGGTCGCTACGCTTATTCAAACTGTCCTTGTTCCTTTGTATCATGTATATATTTTCTATGCATTCCTATCACTATGTACTTGTTGCACTGAAGATGTAATATACGAAAGCGCTCTGCTTCGTTTTTTTTCCAAGTGGTCTACTTTGCATATATATACATATATATATATATACATATATGTATATATATATATATATATATATATATATATATATGTATATATATGTATATATATATATATATATACACATATATATATACCCTTTTAAAGCTGCGTGCCCAATATGTTTCTCTTCATATGTATTGGTGCCGCTGAGCAAGTCTAACATGTTAGATTTGCTCAGTGACACCAATATATATATCAAGGACTTCTCTTATACAGAACATGCGCACCCAGATCCCTGGGTCCACTAGCGGAGGCCATTGCTTTCTTTATAACCTAACATATCATATTGGACAAATATGTTAAAACTAAAAACATGACATTGTATATAGGACAAATATATCAACTATTGACTTATTCAACGCAGTATAAGTTAATATAAACTTTTATAGTGAAATAAGAAACTCTTTTTAAGGCACTGTTATGCTTTGAAATGCCAATTTTAGCCGGCTTTAACAGGTATTACTGTATGAGGTTAGTGGACACCAGCTTTTTTTTTCTTTTTTTATCTTTTTAGAAAATATAGAAAATATATATATTTTTAATTTACATCAGATCTATTTGATTTAAATAGATTTTTTTATATAAATTTTAAATATTGTGAGGTTGCTATCGGATATGCGATGTGATAGCTAAAGGACATTTTTAGCATGTCAATATAAGGAGCAGTGTTACATAGACTTACCGCAAGTATGCAAGGAACGGTATAAGCCTACATGTAGTATACTGTTTATCACTGTGCAGCCCAGAACAAGTTTCAATAAGATTCTTGTTGAAACTTGTTCTAGGTAAGCAACTTCTCATTGAGTCAGTTGCTGCTTTGGAATCAACCAGGAAGGATGTCTTCAGGACCTGGCAGAGTGGTTCCTTCAGGCAGAAAAAATTATCTTGTCTGGAATTATTTTGAAAAACTACCAACAACTTCTGGCAAAGGGTACCAAGCTAAATGTAAAGACTGCAGCCAGGAACTACAGGACATTGTGTCAAGATTGAAATCTCACAGAGATAAATGTCAAGGTCGGCCACAGCATACAGAAGAAGAAATTGATGACCCAGGTAAATCATTTTACTTATATTGTGTGCATTTCTCCCTTTTCATACGTAACTATATAAATTTGGTGAATAATGGAAAGCATGTGCAATAAAAATGTGGAGGCCTAAAGAGATGATACTTCAACTTCATTACTTCTAAATTTGGGTAATGACTATATCACTGTAATATAATGTATCCACTCAACGTTGGGGCCTAGATGATTGTTATTCATTTCATTCAACATTGTGTAATATATATCATAGATTCCATTGGAATTCAGCCTACATGGGATTCAGCCCAAAGGGATTTAGCCTAACCTAACCCAACTAACCTATTATTTTTAGTGAATTAAAAAGTGGACTAAATCCTGTGTGGGCTGAATTCCAAGCCCACCTATCTCATATCCTGTTAATTATTTCCAAATGATTTAGTGGTTTGTGTGAATATGATCATCATCTAAAATAACTACTTTACTCAAAAGTATTCTAAATCACACTGTATTCATTCATTTATTTATTCATTTATAAATTATGCAATATGCTAAAATTTTCTGTTTCCATTTCAGGATCTGTATCAACAGCTTCAATCCCTTCATCATCGGCTTCACTTGAATTATCTGCAAACCTGACTCCACCATTAAAAAGGTCACTATCAGACTCCTCCACAGGCACCACTTCTGCTAAATAATTTTCATCTAAAAGAAAGTCATCAACATCTCTGGACAGATTTATCGTAAAAACTTCAGCTTCTCTAAAGGAAAATCTCGACAAAGAAGTTGCAAGAATGATTATTTGCTACAAATTCACCATTTCGTCTTGTTCAGCATCCTCAGTTTCTTAAGATGGTTCAAAACCCGAGGCCAGGTTATATTCCTCCACCCAGAAAAGATGTTGCTGATAAGTACTTGGATCTTGTGTATGAAAAGGAATATAAAAAGTGTGCAGATGACCTGAATAATGAAACTGTATGTCCTTTAATTGGTGGGTGGTCTAATATCCATAATGAGCCCATAATATGTGTCACTCTAACAACATCCACTGGTCAGATTCATTTAGTTGACACAATAGACACACCAATGAAACCTCACACTGCTGAATATCTTCTACAGCATGTACAAAATTCGACCAAGAAGGCTGAACAAGATTTTGAGTGTCACATTGGAAGTCTTGTGACAGACAATGCAGCAAATGTCACCAAGATGAGAAAACTCTTGGAAAAATCGAGTGAACCTGAGCATACCGTCCTTACATACGGCTTATATCGTTCCTTGTATACTTGTGGCAAGTCTATATTACACTGCTCCTTATACTGATATGCTAAAAATGTCCTTTAGCAATCAGATCACATATCAGATAGCAATCTCACATTTAAAATTTATTAAAAAAAAATCTATCTCAATCAAGTAAATCTAATCTAAATAGAAAAAATTG
>NC_134797.1:8629520-8632020 GCF_046742065.1 Oratosquilla oratoria | reverse complement strand
ACAATGGCAATCGTGGAGTTTTGTGTTGTGACTTAAAAATATTGAATAGAATAAAATAAAAACTCTGATCCAAAGTGACTTGAGAGAATTGAATCTTCATCGAAGAGTAGCTTATCTTAAGAAATATGAATAAATTTATTTCCGTGAATAAGAGAAAGAACTCATCGTTCTTGCCACCAAAAAGATTGACTGCTTAGGTGTCTCTCAAGCAAGAAGAATTGATGATCTTAAGCAGCTCCATCTCATTGCTACAATGTCTTTATTTTTATTTGGATGCATAGCAAATATGCAGCCTGGCTTCCTACAAATAGATTAACATGAATTCATCTAAGATCTAACAATAACACGGAGAAAGAGAGAGAGAGAGAGAGAGAGAGAGAGAGAGAGAGAGAGAGAGAGAGAGAGAGAGAGAGAGAGAGAGAGAGAGAGAGAGAGAGAGAGAGAGAGAAAGAGAGAGACAGACAGACAGACAGACAGACAGACATACAGACAGACAGACAGACAGACAGACAGACAGACAGACAGACAGACAGACAGACAGACAGACAGACAGACAGACAGACAGACAGACAGACAGACAGACATACAGAGAGAGAGAGAGAGAGAGAGAGAGAGAGAGAGAGAGAGAGAGAGAGAGAGAGAGAGAGAGAGAGAGAAAAGAGAGAGAAAGAGAAAGAGAGCTACAATTAGTTACAAGGAATCTCAGTACCTTAAAACGTTTTACAGCCGGTACCGTGGAGGTACCGTTGAAAGGTTACCGAGGATTCACACAAGTACTTACACTAATGTTTGTAGCATCTTGTCTAATCGACTTTTGAACTACTCAAGAAAGGAACTGTTTACCACGTCCTTTAGTAGTCTGTTTCAAGTGTTGCAGATTTTATCGGTAAAAAATTCACCAACCTTGTCACAAGAGTAACGAGGGGATTGATCTTCTACTCATGATTACGAATGGTATTCACATTCAAAATGAAGAGATATCGATCGATTAAAGTATTTTGAAAACCTCTATTAACTGTTCTCGCAAACACCTGGTTTCTAGAGAAAAGGTCCCCAAAGCCTTGAGACGCCTCTGGTAGACCATGTGTCTAACGGTGAGAATCAGTTTCGTTGTTCGTGCTTGAACTCGTTCTAGCTTCTGCACGTCCATCCTCAAGTTCGGCGACCAGAACTGGACGGCATATTCCGGTGTACCAGTCTAAAAGTCCCCCCGCTCATTTCTCCCCCCGGGGGCAAAGTATCCTAGGATATTTCTCCCCCCGGGGGCAAAGTATCCTAGGATATTTCCTCCCCCGGGCAAAGTATCCTAGGATAGTTTCTCCGAGGGGGAGGAAATATCCTAGGATAATTATCCCCCCTCCAGCCTAAACTGCCCCCCTACTCCATCTCTATAAACTTCACAAGCAGCAGTTGTTTGTTTATCGTTGGCATCTCTATAAACTTCACAAGCAGCAGTTGTTTGTTTATCGTTGGCTAGTTTGGCTGTTGGTTACAGTTAGTGGTCGTGTGCTCACCCCCCTCAACCCCCCTCAAAAGTGAGTTGCTGAGACAAGACATAAATGTACTGCTGAGGTTAGGTTAGGATAGATTAGGATAGGTTAGCTAAGGTTAGGTTAGGTTAGGGTAGGTTAGGTTAGGTTAGGTTAGGTTAGGTTAGGTTAGGTTAGGTTAGGTTAGGTTAGGTTAGGTTAGGTTAGGTTAGGTTAGGTTAGGTTAGGTTAGGTTAGGTTAGGTTAGGTTAGGTTAGGTTAGGTTAGGTTAGGTTAGGTTAGGTTAGGTTAGGTTAGGTTAGGTTAGGTTAGGTTAGGTTAGGTTAGATTAGGAGCCCTAGAGTATGTACTGCTGAGACAAGACATGGATGTACTGCTGAGAACCATTACAGTGTGTACTGCTGAGACAAGAAATAGATGTGTATCTTATATCCTTGATTTTCTTAGGGGGGACATTCTAGACTGAAGGGGGAAGAAATGGACCAGTCTGTAATTCCCCCGGGGGCAAAATATCCTAGCCTAATTCTTCCGGGGTGGGGGGAACTCTGGGCAGGGGGAACAATTTCTTGGTTCTTGGTTCTTGGTTCTGGTAACGAAACTGTCTTCTGATGTAAACTAAAGCTTTTGTGCCTTTTTTCTATTTTAATATACTATTTTGAGGACTTGAGGTCACTGCTAATCAAGACACCCCCAATATTTTTCCAGTTCTGTACTTCCTATGTCATGACCCAGGATAGAATACTCTACCCTCTAGTTTGCGTGCCCGATATGCATGATCTTGCCGACGATCTTCTTTGATTACTTTATTTGGTACAAACTGTGCCTGTTGTGCCATAAAGGGATCACGGAATGAGTCCCATGACTCCCAAACGTTGACAAATATATCCTTTGCCAATGAACTTTTACCTCCTCTCAATCCAGTAAGATCATCTCATCTCAGATAAGTAATAGTGAGTGTGTGTTTTTTTTCTGGAGTTGAGGCACACGTATTTAAATCAAACGACTTGTGA
>NC_134797.1:8602020-8619520 GCF_046742065.1 Oratosquilla oratoria | reverse complement strand
CCTAATCTTGGTAAATTTACTGTAAGGATTAATCTAGCTGGCTGACAGTTTATACATACATTCTTTGAAAAGAGGAGAGACACATTCATCAGGGAGTAAGAGATCTAGCCACGTTTCCAGTTAAAACCATTGAGGCTGAAAGATACCAGGTTTCTCGGGCGGAACACTGGGATTTCATCTTGAGAGTAGACAAGGTCACTCTCGCAGATCAGACACGAACATACGCTGAGGGTACCAGCTTGCTCGGCCAGGGAATAATGGAACTGCACAGAACGGAAGAAAGGCCTTGTGCAAGTCCATTTCTGAACTTGGGACCTGATGTCCTTGAGATCCAGAAAGACCACGTAGTTGGAGAAGTTACACTTCTAGGAGAGATCACAATGATAAATGGCGGAACAGATTTATCTTTGGCCTTCTAGTCTCTAGTTTCATCTTTTCTTAGTAATTCAAAGGATTACGAAGGCGGAGCATACCGACAGGAGACCTTTTGGTCAATCTTAAGGTCGGATGCGAAAAAAACATAATAATGATATATAAATAGATAGATAAATGAATATATAAAACTATAATGAAGTAAATATTGATAAATAAAATAAATGTACAGGTATAGTTGAATAATAAACAAACAGTTAAATAGCAAATCATAATAAATTGACATATAACTAATAATAAATGAGAATCAAGCAAATAATAATAAACAGACAAATGATAACAACACAAATAAACAAATAATATAAAATAAATGACAGTCATTACAGAATCTTGCTTAGGTGCTTATCTAAATAAATCTTCAAGCTTCGAACTGAACTACATTGCACTGCCTCTGCAGGAAGTTTATTCCATTCATGAACTACACGGTTGGCGAAGTATTTCTACCAACTTCCAAATTAAATCTATTTCCTGACAGTTTGAGACCTTTGTTTCTTGTCGGATTTTCATTCAGTGTGAAAATTATGTAACTTTTGATGTTATCAGTTCTCTTTAGACTCTCATGCTCTTTCCGTCTCTGTTGTTTGTATGTATATATATATATACATATATATATATATGTATATATATATATATATATATATATACATACATAAATACATACATACGTATACTAAAGACCTAAAGAATTTTTTCCAATTGCAAGGAAGGTAGCAAAACAATAGACATAAAAACCATTCCCACCCATTCCATCTCAAACATACTCAACTCCCATCCACTCCTTCCCTCCCTCTTATCTTGGCACCCCCTGGATGACGGGTCATCCCTGCATCTCGCCCACTGCCCTGGGTCAGAGGCAGTGTCGAAAGACACACCATATCCACAGCAAGGCTGATTCATTAAATCGGCGACTCCCATCTCCGTCCCCTCATATGCGCGCGCTAGCGCACACACACACACACACACACACACACACACACACACACACACACACACACACACACACACACACACACACACACACACACACACACACACACACACACACACACACACACACACACACACACACACACACACACACACACACACACACACACACACACACACACACACACACACACACACACACACACACACACACACACACACCTCAGACTTCACTGGGGTCAGACGTGTTGGCTGGCGCCTGTGGCTGCCAAGGGTCAGTGTGTTGACCCTCTCCCCCATGTAGTTACGTTTTAAGATCAGTGTGTGATGTTGTTCAAACGTTGCTTCAAGTGAACGGATAATTTGGTCTATAGTGACGCTCCTCACTGGCGATTTTAGTGTACGACCTACTAGTTAAGATGGCTACTCCTACCCGTCTACACTACAGTGCAGGCAAACTGTTTCAATTGAGATCAGGGTGTGGTTACCCTCCTTCACCTGTGATTAAACATCTCAAAGAACTTAGCCTATTTCGTAACCGTGGGCGCAGAGCGGGACGCAACCTTCATAGAAACATTAAGATAGAACAAGGAGAGTGAAAACAGTGTTCACGCCGAAGCCTGTCACGGAACGCAGGATCATTGAGGTCCCAAGACTATGGTATGATTTACCTTCCTTTTTATTTATTATTTATTATTATTATCATTTTTTTTTTTTGTCTAATGTGACCTCTCTGTGTAACAAAGTTGATGAACTCACTACTATTGTTTTGTCACTTAATGAGGGTGTACTTGCAGTTACAGAACAATGGCAAATAGTGCCCGAAATTTGCCAAATTGAGAAGTACGCGCTTCATCATAACCTCAGAAAAGAGAAGAGAGGGGGTGGAGTGGCCGTCTACTCCCTGAAAGTTTTAAATGCCTTGGAGTTACCAGTCGACAACCCTGTAGGCCTAGAAACCACATGGTTGCGGTTTACCCCACCCTCACACCCTCGCCACGCACCCTCTATCATTCTGTGTGTAGTGTACCACCCCCCACGAGCCCCATCGGCCGATGCTTTGGTGGAACACATTATTAGTACAGCAGACAGTCTCAGGGCCAAATTCCCCAGTGCTAGGTTGGTCCTATGTGGGGATTTCAATGAGTTAGACACCAGTGATATCTAAGAACATCTACATATATCACAACACGTCAACTTCCCCACACATGGCGCCAACACGCTTGACCTTATTCTCAGTGACATGAGTGAAGTGTACCTTCCCCCGCAACCCCTCCCCCTTTTGGTCGGTCGACCCATACGACCATCCTGTGGTTACCGGTCGGGTCGACTTCGTTGGCACCCGGCACCGCCACCCGCCTTCATAGGTCCATGCCCGACTCACACTTGTGTAATTTGGACAATGGATCACTCAACATCCATGGACAGAGGTGCTCGTAGTGGAGGGAGTTCAGGAGAAGTGGGATAATTATATCAATATAATTACGCAGGCCTTCCATTGTCACTTCCCTTTGAAACAAATGAAGACGCGCTCAGCCTCTTAATCCTGGGTGTAACCCAAGGTGCATCACCTTGGGTTACACCCAGGATTAAGAGGCTGATTCAGCAGCGTGCTAAAGCTTTTTACACTGACACAAACCTTTTTAGACAACTTCGCAACAAAGTCACAGGGGAAATAAAAAGAGCCAAAAAGATGTACTACCCCAACAAGATCAAGCACTCACAGCAGAACAGCAGCATGTGGTTTAGCATGGTCAAAAGTCTGTGCGGTATGAGGCAGGCATCGGACATCCCCCTCCTGTCACAACTCCCACCAACCACTGCGGTTGAGCAAGTAAATAATCACTTTGCCTCTATCTGTCAAACACTGCCCGCCATTGACCTTTCCCTCCTCCCTGCCTTCCTGCCCTCCCCTTCACCACCCACAGTACACGTTTTTGAAGAAGCTCGCTAATATCAAACCAAAGAGGGCATCTACACCCGTAGAATTGTCTATCAAACTTTATCGTGAATTTGCTCGCGAACTTGCCATCCCGATCTCTTCAATAATCAACGCCTCACTTAAGCAGAGCAAATGCCCCACAGATTGGAAGACAGGCTTCATTACTCCCATCACCAAATCTTCCAATCCCCAATCCTTTAGTGATCTCAGACCCATTACTATCACTCCCATCCCTTGTCTTATTTGTGAGGATTTTGTCTTTGAGTGGGCATACTCCAAAGTAAGCAAATTCATTGACACCCAGCAGTTTGGTAACGTGAAAACATCCTCCACCGCTCACTATCTTATCAGCTTCCTTTACTTTATCTATAAAGATCTCGAGCAGCGCAAGACTTCACTTGCAGTAGTGTTCATTGATTTCAAGAAAGCCTTCGATCTTGTAGATCATACCACTATCATCACCAAAGCCATCCACCTAGGCCTCCCCACGTTCTTGGTGGCTTGGCTGTCTGACTTCCTGACGGACCGCTGTCAAGCTGTCAGATATCAGGGACACGTCTCTGCAGTCCAGCATCTCTCCTGTGGGGTACCTCAGGGAACAAGAATGGGGCCACTGTGTTCCCTGATACTCATCAACGATGCCCTGGAAGATACACCGCACATGTGGAAATATGTTGATGACTGCACGGTTGGGATCCCTGTGTCCAACACTGACCTGAACTACGACCCACAGCAGGACATACTGGACAAACTACACACATGGACAATGCACAACAAAGTCTCCATCAATCACAAGAAGACTATGGTAATGCATTTCCACACCTCCAACGACGTTATCCCCCCTCCCCTGCTGACAATTGATTGCCTCCTCCTGCAAGTGGTCCAGTCTACTAAGTTGCTGGGGATTACCATCAACAGCAAGTTGGCCTGGAAGGAGAACACCGCCAACACCATCAGGGCATCCTCCTACAAGCTATATATGCTGCGTCGACTGAGTTCATTAGAGGCACAGGCTGCAGATCTCAAGACCATCTACACTTTCTTCATTTTATCCAAGTTGATGTACACATCCCCCTCTTGGTCCTCCTCTCTCACTATGACGCAGCGGCGTCAGCTGATGAAAGTGCAGAAAAGAGCCTGTCGCACAATCCTTGGCAAAGATTACACCACCTATCACCACGCTCTCACCACACTGGGACTACCCACCCTTGATGACCGCTATCTTCAGAGTTTGAGGTCGTTTGCGGTCACCCTGGTCAAACATCCTCGGCACTGGAATCTACTACCTCCTCAGCTACCTCGTCCACGGTGCCAGGTGAGGCACCATAATTCCACCAAACCGATCAGAGCACGCACCGACCGGTATAAGAAGAGCCCCATACCGGCATTTGTGGACTTAATCAACAACTAGAATCAACATTGTTGTACTACATACCTATATCTTAGCCTGCTGTTTTATTTGTCTAGTTTTTGAATGCTTGTAACAACGTCTTCTCACTGTCATAGTATTTTATTGTTATAATCTTGTAGGATGTATATTTTCAGCAGAAATACTACTAAACACACACACACACACACACACACACACACACACACACACACACACACACACACACACACACACACACACACACACACACACACACACACACACACACACACACACACACACACACACACACACACACACACACACACACACACACACACACACACACACACACACACACACACACACACACACACACACACACACACACACACACATATATATATATATATATATATATATATATATGTATATATATGTATATATATACATATATATATATATATACATATATACATATATATATATACATAGGCATATCCATGTATATGTTTATATATATAGATATATATATATATATGTATGCATATATACATATATATATATGTATATATACATATATATATATATATATATATACATATGCAAATACATTTATATGTTTACACATATATATATATATACATATATATATATACATACCCGTGTATGTGTTTATATATATATATATTATATATGCATATGTATATATATATATATGCATATGCATATATATGTATATATATATGCATATATATATATGTATATATATATATATATATGTGTGTGTGTGTGTGTGTGTGTGTGTGTGTGTGTGTGTGTGTGTGTGTGTGTGTGTGTGTGTGTGTGTGTGTGTGTGTGTGTGTGTGTGTGTGTGTGTGTGTGTGTGTGTGTGTGTGTGTGTGTGTGTATTTTTGCGCATATGTGTGTGTTTGCATGTGTATATGCGTGTGATTGCGTCCATGTGCCTACGTTTACTTGTCGTCGTACGTTCATAAATATATACTTATGAAAACGTCATGGTGCACTTAGTTGCAAATTCAAATGCAAATGCACATTCGCTTGCTGTTTATGTCTTGGCTATGAACTGCCTTATGATTTCCGGGATAATAAAGTTAGGTAACTCCCCCATCTCCCTCCACCCGCGGCAGGAGAAGGAACTCCCAGTTGGCATCTTGTAATGGCGCCCGGTAGATCTGGCGAGAAGCTTAGGATTTACTTTTCCTTCCTATTCCTGTACTAATTCCAGTTCGGGCGAAGGAAAACGACTTTGGCTACAGTAGAGTTGCTAGCTGTATGTCTTCAACATCTCCACACTTGTTGTTAGGGTGACTTCTATAGTCTTTCGAGCTCTTCTTAGATTCTGAGTCCTTGAGACCCTGAGACCCTGAGATCCAGAGACCCTGAGACCCTGAGACCGTGAGACCGTGAGACCGTGAGACCGTGAAACCCTGAGACCCTGAGACCTGAAGACACCTAAGGATCTAAGACTTTTAGACCCTAACACATAGAGACCTTGAGACTTCGAGCCCTAAAAAAACCAAGACCCTAAGATCGCGAGAACGTAAGAACTTGACATCCTGATATGTAACACTCTGAAGCTCTGAGACTCTGAAAACTCTGTCCCCCTGAGATTTGAGACATCTTAAAACCCTGAGATCCTAAGACCCTGGTATACTGACATCCTGATGTCTTAACACACTTGGCGACATCCTAAATATCAGTACCTGTTACAACACAACGTACTCCCAAACAACCCCTTAACTGGAACTCCAACATTCTCTTTGGTCTTTGTGTTCCATCTCAACAATAATAATGCCATTGACTTCCAGAGTCAACAAAGCATAAGAGGAAGAAAACAAAGTAATTGGCCTGTCCTTCCTCGAAGACTCGGTATCAACGTTGTCGTTTTGCCACTATTTTGGTCTTCAGGCAAAGATGTTTTGGAAGAAACTTTGTCATAAACTCTTTCAGGCGCCATTTCGAAATCCATCCCGACCCATTTTTGAATGTGTTTGTCCCCCGGTTTTTATATTTGATCTTGATGATCTTTTTTTGTCTCCCCTTTTTTCTTTCATCTCCTTCTTGTTTGTGCCCGTTTGTCTTTTGTCCTCTTCTCAGTTGGGAAGGTTTTCATGTTCTGAGTTTGTTTACAATGTCCGGCCGAGTTATCAAAGGTGAAGAAGAAGAAGAAAAAAAGCAAAATTAGGAGAAATACGAAGAGAGGGAAGGTGAGGGGAAACAGAAGATGCAAGAAGAAATGGTAAAATGAGGGTAAGAAGGGACGAAAGGGAAATAAACCAGAAGGTGAAAACCTTAAAGGTCAAAGTTGGCGAGGAAAATGAAATTAAGGAGAGAGACGTTGAAAATTAGCTTGAATAGGAAGAGGAAGGGAAGGAGAAAAATAAGAAAAATACAAGAGGAAATTGGAAGTAGTGAATGAAGAAACAAAGGAAAAACAATAAAATGAATAAAAGATAAAGGGAGAGGAAAATAATAGTATAGAGGAAAGAAAGGAAGAAAGAATATGGGAAGAGGAAATGACCGAAGGACATCAAATGAGGAGAAGAAATGGAGAGAGGTGGAAAGAAGCAAGATAATTATAAAAAGAGCTAAAACGAGAATGAAAGTATAGTGTGCCTTTAGTTCAGGTAAACGTAAAAAAAGAACAATTAGAGCACAATACTATTTTTTTTTTATAAAAGTATTAGTGAAATGCAGACATTAATTGGGCCCCATCATTACTACTCCTTATTATGCTTTGGTAGCATATGTTTTATGGAGTTAACACTTGAGAGACTCTACTTACACCCCTAAAGACCTGAGTCATGTAATATTTATTGTTGGAGACAATTTCGCTTCACTTCCTTCTGCCTGAGCAGGGTGGCGGAGAACAGAGATGTCTTTTCATCCACGAGGTGCTGAGATGGGAGTGAAGATACTGGGTTTAAAGTATATGAAGTTAGTATGAGTTTTGTCTCGGCCATCCCTCTTATAAGAGGGAAAAAGGCCTCTGGTATATGTACATATAATACAATGATAATAATACTGATAATGATAATATTAATGATTGTAAATAAAACAGAAAATAGACAAAATAAAACAAAATAAAAAAAATAAAACATCTGAAAATAAAGAATAGAAAAAAAAAAAATGCTGGACTCCATTAAGTTCTACTGTCCCTTTGTTCTGCTACCCTGCAAAATCTCTCCTTTACTACTTCCGTAACTCAACCTCTTCGGTACTATAATTTCCCCAAGGAGAGAAGCACTGTTTGCTACTAAAAAAAAAAAAAAAAAAAAAAAAAAAACGTGAACTATGGGCAAGCCCAGTGACTGTGACTGGATTCCCTCGGGGCGGTGGGTTTCTGGAAAAAAAATGAACAGTGATTTCTAACCCCTTTGTAAACAGAAGATTTTACTCAATACCTTTCCTTGGCTTACTGGAGTCAACTTCATTGTATTAGATCGTCTTGCATCCGCCAAATCCTTTAGGTTGTTGATCTGAAGACTCTCTTGGAAGCTTCTGCAGGGGATGAGGTGCCCTAAGACCCTGCATTAAGTCAGGGAATTATTTGACTTAACCTCTTAATGAGTCCTGGCACTAAGCTTATGTCTATCTGACTCCACATTATCTTAATCAGCTGAAGAAAGACAGTTCAAACGATTCTAGCCAGTTGGAAAAAGACTCTTGGCAAAAGGATAAAGAAGTCCAGCAAAGACCAACTGTTTAGAAGCACTAAAGTAGAAAGGTAGTCTGACTGAAGTAAAATTTGTTATTCGAGAACAAAACAAAAACGAAGCTGTAGAAGCGTATCATGAAGTTTGGAAAAGGAGGGAGGGAAGTAGAGAGGGACGAAGAGGAGGCTAGAGAAAGAGAGAAAGCAATAAAGAGAACGAACAATGGAAAAGGAAAGCTTAAAAGAAAGGTAGATAAGATAAAATGAAATGTCGACGTTGAAAGAAAGGAATAAAGGAATGTACAAAGAAAGACAAAACGACAAGAAATTGTCCATACTATTAATGAAAGAGGGACACTGAGAGCATATAGAAAGGGTAGAATGAGGAAGTAAAATTATGTAAGTAAATTTCAGCAACAACCATCGCTTCTATCCTCGGGGACGATATTGCATCGAAGAGGTGGAGACCTAGTTGGTTGAGGAAAGATGTAAGGAGGGGAGCGGAACGGAGGGATAGGAAAACTTAAAAGTTATTGACATTCTTTTTTGAGTGGAGATTAGTTTTCATCCTTAAAAAAACAAACACTACATGACTCGGGTCATAAGGGAAAGGATAGGTGGAAGAGGAGGTGAACGAGGGAGACAGGAAAAGAAGAGGAGAGAGAGGGAGAAGATGGAAGAGGAAAAACTGTGGAAGGAGAGGAGATTGCATGGTGTGATTTATTGGGTGTGGTGGAGGCTGCTGGGCCTCGGACGGGGGCTGGGGCGCGGACGGTGGCGGGGCGGGGGCGGGGGTGGATAGAGAGGACCTCTGGGAAAACACGGAAGAGGAGGAGGTGGAGGAGGAGGTGGAGGTGGAGGTGGAGGTGGAGGTGGAGGTGGAGGTGGAGGTGGAGGTGGAGGTGGAGTGGAGGTGGAGGTGGAGGTGGAGGTGGAGGTGGAGGTGGAGGTGGAGGTGGAGGTGGAGGTGGAGGTGGAGGTGGAGGTGGAGGTGGAGGTGGAGGTGGAGGTGGAGGTGGAGGTGGAGGTGGAGGTGGAAGCGGAGGCGGAGGACGTGGAGTTGAAGGTGCAAGTGTTGAAGGTGAAGGTGAAGGTGAAGGTGGAGGTGGAGGTGTGTGTGTGTGTGTGTGTGTGTGTGTGTGTGTGTGTGTGTGTGTGTGTGTGTGTGTGTGTGTGTGTGTGTGTGTGTGTGTGTGTGTGTGTGTGTGTGTGTGTGTGTGTGTGTGTGTGTGTGTGTGTGTGTGTGTGTGTGTGTGTGTGTGTGTGTGTGTGTGTATGTGTGTGTGTGTGTGTGTGTGTGTGTGTGTGTGTATGTGTGTGTGTGTGTGTGTGTGTATGTGTGTGTGTGTGTGTGTGTGTGTGTGTGTGTGTGTGTGTGTGTGTGTGTGTGTGTGTGTGTGGTGTTGTGTGTGTGTGTGTGTGTGTGTGTGTGTGTGTGTGTGTGTGTGTGTGTGTGTGTGTGTGTGTGTGTGTGTGTGTGTGTGTGTGTGTGTGTGTGTGTGTGTGTGTGTGTGTGTGTGTGTGTGTGTGTGTGTATGTATGAAAGCGACAATATGAAATGAATATCGCTGATAAATTCAAAGAGAATCCCAAAGAATTCTATAGTTACATTAGAGATAAAAAGGTTGTTAGGAATCACATTGATCCACTAATATCTGCTGAGGGTCAACTTGAATATTCAAATGAAATATGTGTAATATTTTAAACAATTATTTTAGCTCAGTATTCGTAAACGAAACACCTCAAAGTGAACTCCAAACTGAAACCTGTGAAAAGTCTAGGTTAAACTTACTCACTACGGTAAATATAACAAAAGAAAAAATTAAAATGTGTATAGAGAAATTCAAAGTTAATAAAACACCAGGGCCTGACGGTTGGCATCCAAGAATCTCAAAGGAAATGAGAAATGAGTTTTTTGTTCCATTAGAAAAAAAAAAAAAAAAAAAAAAAAATCCATCATATCCGGAAATGTCCCAAGAGAATGAACGCTAGCTAACGTTACTCCCATATTCAAAAAAGGTGACAAAAAGAAACCAAATAACTTTAGGTCTATAAGTTTGACTTCAATCGTAGGAAAGATAATGGAAAATATCATCAGAGATGCTATCGAACATCATTTAGAAAGTAACCGTTTGATAAATGATAGCCAGCTTGACTAACTTACTCGAATTCTACAACAAATTTATCTTGAATTATGACAAAAGAGACAATATAGATGTAATATATCTAGAATTTGCAAAAGCTTTTGATACCGTCCCCCACGAAAGACTACTTACTAGATTAGCTACACAAGGAATAAGTGGTAGGCTATTAAGTTGGACTAGTAATTGGTTGAATGATCGAAAACAGAGAGTTGTTTTAAATGGAAAACTTCTAGATGGAAAAATATTACAAGTGGAGTTCCTCAGAGTTCCGTTCTTGGATCACTTCTATTCATAGTATGTATAAATGATAAAGACCATGGACTAAAATCTACTGTTTCCAAATTTCCTGATGATACAAAACTGTGCGGAATGGCAAATGATCACTTAAACCAACTAGATATTCAAGAAGATTTAGATAAATTACAGCAATGGTCTGAAAAGTGGCTAATGAAATTTAACATGAATAAATGCAAGGTAATGCACATAGGTAAAAATAACAGTAAGTACGATCACAAGTTATTTTGAAATTTGTTGACAGAAGTGAATAGTGAAAAAGATCTCGGCGTAATTATCAGTAACGATCTCAAATCATCCAAGCCGTGTATTTCAGCATCTGAGAAAGCAAATAAGATTCTAGGACTGACTGCGCGATCTTTTGACTTCAAAAGTCCATCACTCATTAGAAAACTATATAAATAGTTAGTTCGTCCACATTTGGAATATGCTGTTTCCGTATGGTCACCGAATCTCATTAAAGACATTGACAGACTGGAAAAGTGTACAATGGTGAGCCACAAAACTGACTCCAAATATAAAAAATAAATCATACGAAAATCGACTAAAACATATGAATCTGTTTTCCTTAAAAAGCGTAGACTCAGAGGTGACTTGATACAGGTCTTTAAAATTCTAAAAGGAATTGACAACATCAAAAGTGACAAAATTTTCACACTGAATGAGAATCCGAGAAGAAAAAATGGTCTCAAACTTTCCTGAAATAGATTCAATTTGGAAGTAGGTAGAAACAACTTCCCCAGCCGTGTAGTTAATGAATGAAATCAACTTCCTGCACAGGCAGTGCAATGTAGTTTAATTCGAAGCTTTAAGAATCATTTGGATAAATACCTAAGCAGGATGCTGTAATGATTATAATTTATTTCATATTATTATTATTTTTTTTTTTTAATCATTTGTCGGTTTGATTCTCATTAATTATTAGTTATATGTCAATTTATTATTATTTACTATTTACAACCACCCATTCCTCCCATCCAGCCAAATATGCAAACTACACCTCCTATAAACCATAATCAGTCCAACCCCCATATCCCAACACACAATAACCCCCCTCCCATCCAGCCAAATATGCAAACTACACCTCCTATAAACCATAATCAGTCCAACCCCCATATCCCAACACACAATAACCCCCCTCCCATTCAGCCACAGTACCAAAACTTCCCCTTTCCTTCTCCCCATACCCCATCTGGTCAAGCCACCTCCACACCATACCACCAACCACCACCTAACCTTCCTCCAAACCCACAATATTATCCTTACCCACAACCTCAACCAACAATAATTAACAACTATCAAACCATAACCCCCCTCACAGAAATCCCAACCTTTTCCCAAAACAGTGGATTATCCATAAGTGACTTCTTGACAGCATGTGACCTTTTTTTCTCAAAAAACAAACACTACTCTGACACAGATAAAATAAATTTGTGCCGTCAGAAAATAGACCCATCTGACATTTGCCGTTCAAAGGCAAGGATGCTAGACAGTTTAGTTGCATGTGGAATCACATATCAGGAATATAAACACCACCTTCTTAATGTCTTTCACAACAAACAAGCTAACAACATCTCCTTCCTTCTCACTTTCCTCAATAACACTAGAGTCCAACCACATTCCGTTACGAACATTATGGATTTCGTAGCAAACGGAATTAAAGAAGTCATAGAGGACCTGGAGAATAACTCTCCTTGGATCCACACTGACCAATTTGGTCAAAAGGTCATGACCACAAAAAACTTACTAACATTCTTTGAGATAGGTTTCTATCTCTCCCAACTCCCTCCAAAGTGTTTAAAGGAAGCCTCCAAAAGGGAACTAAACACTAGAAACCCTCTAGCTTATACCTATATCTTAGACATCATCAATGCTTGCAATGTATCTTTAGACACCCCCCACTATCTCCCCAGACTAAATAGCCTTCACTCACAGCAGCCCCCTCCCACCAATCAAGGACAACCTTCTAAGTGGTGCTCCTACCATTCATCACCCAGTCACAACACTAGAGACTGCATACAAAAACAACAAATACAAACACAGGCACCACGCCACCCTATCCCTTGCTCAGTTCATGGAACCATTTCCCACACCGATGCCCAGTGTCGAACACAGCAACAACAATACCCGCAGGTACAAAACCACCCCATCCCTTGCTTAGTGCATGCTACTACCTCGCATACGAATGCTCAGTGTCAAGTTCAGAATCAAAACAAACAAGTTCCACCCCCCTTTAAACCTCCACTCCTACCTACACCAACACATCCAAACAAATACCAGCCTACACAAAACAACAACTCACTCCAACGAAGAGTGTTACCTACAGAAATCACAACCACAACCTCATCAGAGAACTAACCAACCATTCACCACCCCTCGACAAACAGCTCCCTCCCACACAACACGCACAACTCAACACCGATTGGGGGAACGTGTACCAGCCTCACGCACCAAACCACCATAGGAATATCTCACACACAACACAACTACGTCACCCTAAAAGTGACTTTAGATCAACTCACAGTTGACATGATGGTTGATACAGGAACAAACCTGAACATCATCCCAAGAGCTCTCTATGAAGCATTAAATGACCCACCCCAAATTCAATTTTCCAATATGGAAGGACTCCTAATAGAAGGGAGCATCATTTCTCTACACGACACCATAGACTTAAACATAGAAGTCAACAACTTACAAGTAGGTTTCACACCTTTCCACATAGCTGACGAATGGAGTCTCGATCAACAAGGTATAATAGGATTAAAATCATTGAGGACATGGAAAACTATTATAGACCTAGAGAAAAATAACATCTTCTCAGATGTGAATGATGAGCCAACTGTCACTGAGACACCCGACTCAGACACACAACCTCTCTCATGTCTCCCTTCCTCAAATACTCCAATTCCAACTAACAGCTATTCCTTCCGACCACCCCCTTATGTCACCTCAAAGGCATTGATGTCTAACACAGTCATCATCCCCCCTAGACATTCCATGACTGTCCCACTATTCATACCCGGAGCAATCGGACATCAGGACGCCATAATTGACTCAGAAACGTCTAGACTTACCAACATCTCAATTGAACACTCTTGGGACATAATCCAGGAAAATAGAACGGCCTTAGCCATGTTAACTAACCTCTCAGACCAACACCGTAAAATCAAGAAGAATACTAACATTTGCACAGTCCACCTCCATAATTCCCCTATCCAGGAACCACTCCCTCAACACATCAACCCAGTAAGACCAACACAACCCCTCACCCCTATCAATCCAGACCAAATCATAGCATCAGCTGACGGAGAAATTCATAACGAGCTATTAGCTCTCCTACACAGGAATAGATCATGTCGCCTTAGAAGGTGAACCACTAGGCAAATGTGATATAATCAAACATCACATCCAAATCCCCCCTAACACTCCCCCTTCATACACCCCCGCTTACCGCATTCCTCACAGTAGGAAATCCCAAGTCAATAGCAATGTACAAGAGATGATACACCAAAGCGTAATTTCCCATTCAGACTCCCCATGGAACATTCCCCTCTTTTTGGTCCCTAAGAAAGACGGAACCTTACGCCCTGTGGTGGACTTTAGGAAAGTCAACCACCTCACTCAATCTGACCCCCACCCACTACCTGCCATGCAGGACGTCCTCCAATCAATAGGGAACAATAACACGGTTTTTTCCACTATCGACCTTAAGTCTGCCTTCTGGCAAGTGGAATTATCTGAGGAATCTAAACCCATAACTGCATTCTCCACTGATAAGTGACACTTTCAATTCGAACGTATGCCCTTTGGCCTCAAGAATGCCCCCTCAACCCAACAACGGTTGATGACCCGCATATTCAGTGACATGATAGGAGTCTCATTATTCGTCTATTTAGACGACCTCATTATATATAGTCCCACAGAAAGAGACCACCTTAACACTTTAGAGATTATCATCAAACGTCTCAAATATACGGGGTTAAAGATTCAATTAAAGAAATGTAGATTCCTCATGAAGGAACTCACCTTCCTAGGCCATAAAGTGAATGCAAAGGGGATCCATACAAACACAGACAAAATAGATGCCATAAACAATTTCCCAACCCCCAGAAACGCAAATGAAACACGAAGTTTCATAGGGCTAGCCTCATGCTACAGGCATTTTATTTACAATTTTGCACACATAGCTTCCCCCCTAACCAAATTCACAAGGAAAGGCGAACCATTTCAATGGTCAGAAACAGAACAACAAAGTTTCGAGACACTGAAACACTCTCTGACCACAGCCCCTGTACTAGCCTTCCCTGACATGAAGAAATAATTCTTTCTTTACACAGACGCCTCCTCTAAAGGAATAGGCGCAGTCCTACAACAGAAAGATGACAATGGCAAAGAGCACCCCATAGCCTACGCAAGTAGAGTCCTCAATAAAGCTGAAAGTAACTACTCAACTACACACAAAGAAGGACTTGCAATCATATGGGCACTAAAACACTTTAAATACCTCATTTTAGGCTACAAGATTACCATACTAACAGATCACCAACCCCTAGTCTATCTTTTTAACTCCAAAGACTTACATGGGAGAGTTGCTAGATGAACAGCAACTCTCCTTGATTACGATCCCAAGATCGTATACTTAGCTGGGAAAGCTAACGTAGTGGCAAATAGCCTGAGCAGACAAACCTACATCACCCCCATAACCCAAACCACATGCATACCTATGCAAGAACTCACAGAGGAAACTGAAAGAGACCCTATATGGTCCCCAATAAAACAGCATCTCCTTTCACAAACCCCCTTACACTCCCGACCACCTGTCCCTATTGAGGAACTCAAACTGGTCGACGGAGTCATAAGGAGAACCATTAACACAAGAGAGGTTACTGTTATCCCCAGAGCCCTTGTCCCCAAGGTCCTACACATATTGCACGACAGTGCAATGGGAGGCCACTCGGGCAGAGATAAGACACTAAACACTGCTAGGCACACATATTACTGGCCTAACATGAAAAGAGATATAACCACACACATAGATTCTTGTATAACTTGCAACCAATTCAGAGGCCCTGACCAAAAACAACTCAACATCAGAGATATCCCACTCCCTGCTGAGCCATGGGAAACACTTGGCATTGACCTACTAAAAATGCCAACGAGCCATCAAGGTTCCAATTTTGTACTCACGGCAGTAGACTATTTCTCTAAATATACGATCCTAATTCCACTCCAAGACAAAACGGCAGAGACTGTAGCCAAAGCCCTAGTTAACAATATCTTTTGTAGATACAACATACCACACACAATGTTATCTGACAATGGCTCAGAATTTAAAAACCAGGTGATGCGCGAAATAGCACACCTGTACAACATTGACCAAACATTTGCCACTGCATACCACCCACAGGGAAATGGTCTGACTGAGCGAACAAATCGCAAGGTCCTAGAAATCTCAGACCCTTGGTCAACGACCTCATGGACAGTTGGGAAGATTGGCTACCACAGGTACAAGCCAGTATCAATAGCACAGTCAATTCCGCAACAAAGATGTCCCCAGATGAGATCATTTTCGGCCAACCAATGCGCCTACCCTACCAAATATTCAACCAACCACCCCCACCCTTATACAACCTAGATAACCTCACACACTGCATCAAAAGAGGTATGCAAACTATTTACAAACAAGTTAGAACAAACTTGAAAGAAGCCCAGGAAAAGACAAAGACAAAACAACACAAACGCTCAATTCCACTTGACATAACGCTTGGTGACACTGTCATGGTCAAAGACTCAACCAGGACTAACAAACTCAGACCCAAGTTCTTAGGTCCCTTCACAGTCACAAACTCACTCCCTAACAATGTTTTTCTACTAACAGATCCTTCCGATCACACAACCGTGACCATACATGGAGAGAAGCTGAGAAAGGTCAAACTCAACCTCGACCCAATCCCACTTCCCATCAACAACCCACCTACCACGACCACACATAACTCACCCAAACGCAAGTCTCATCCCATGACTCTGCGTCGACGCAACTAAACATGCACTCTAGCTCTCGCCCCTGAAGATGCAGGACGTCATGTATCTATCAGTGGAGGTTAAAATGGCCCATTTCCAATAAGAACTCCCTTCCGCATATCTAATGAAACTTCTCCACTTCCTTCCGACCAATATAACTTTAGCGAGAGTCAGATAAACCCATCCTCATTCACTGAGACATAACCTTCATCCTCCAAAATGAAATACATCATTAATTACCCACCTTAAACATCAACTACCTTTCAAAAAATTATTCTTAGAAACATACCTATGGACTCGATCAAAAGATTCTCCCTTTCGGAAATCTACCCCTACCCACCCAATCCTAAGGTCCCCGCTACCATCCTTCCAAGTAAAATAGACATGGTACACCTACTGAATAAATCGACTACTCTTGACATGGATTCACTTGACCTGCACTACAAGGTACTGCCATATACCTCCACAGCCCTTTCACTCTTACTCATTCTCTTTATACTGGTAATATTGACCAAATTCTGTTGCACGAAGTAAAAACTTCCAAAAGCTTTCAACCCCCATTCCCGATTTACTGTAAACCTAGATTAAGTTTATTCTTGTGTCTCACCCAATATCTTAAATACCATAAAAATTCTTACGAGAAACTATATATACATACTATGAAATAAAACAAGTGCGATGTGACACAC
>NC_134797.1:8589520-8594520 GCF_046742065.1 Oratosquilla oratoria | reverse complement strand
TTACATTCGAACAGCAACGGAAATGGAGTACGATTGGCCTCTTTTGCACTATCAAATGATATGGTGATTGGTGGCACACTATTCCAACATTATGATATACACAAACAAACATGGACATCCCCAGATGGAGCCACAAAGAACCAAATAGATCATATACTAATACAAAGGAAACATAGAGGTGCATTACAAGCTACACGATCCTACAGGGGAGCAGACTTTGACAGTGATCATAATTTGGTAATAGGAAAAGTGAAGGCAAAATTAACAACAAAGAAAACCCCACAAAACAGAACCAAGAGATACAACGTGGACAGGCTAAAAATGCAAAAGGTGCAAGAGGAATATCAGATAGAAATACGAAACCGTTTCGATGTGCTATATCTAATTGAAGAGGGGGAGGAAGAGGAAGAGGATATCGACTACAAACTAAAGAAAATTGAAGAGGGTGTACATAAAGCTACTGACGAGCATGTAGGATATATAACACCAGTTAGAAGAAATCATTGGTATGACGAGGAATGTAACGAGGCATCTAAAGAATGCAGAAAAAATTGAGAAAACCTAAGGCCAAAACCCATCAGATTTAAGAATAGCAGAAAACTTGAGAGAGAGTAGGAGGAGTGCAAAGAGGTTATTTAGACAAAAGAAACGGGAGGATCTGGATAGAGAACTAGATGAAATAGAAAGTAATATAAACGAGGGTAGAGTAAAAGAACACCATAAAAAGCTGAGAGCTGTAAAGAAAGGTTTTCAAGCTAGAAATTGGATGATTAAAGGACCAGGTGGAGATATGCTATATGGAGAAAATGAAGTCATGGAACAGTGGCAGCAGTACTTTTATGAGTTGTTTAACAGACCGGACCCGGCTCACCCAATCCAGGCTGCAGAAGTAATAAATACAGATCCCATTGAAGAACCAACATTAGCTGAAATAAAGATGGTCATAAAGGATTTAAAAATGGAAAAGCTCAGGGTGTGATGAAATACCAGCAGAACTACTAAAAATGGGGGGAAAGTCCTGGAAAAAGAGATTTATAAATTAATCAAAGAAATATGTACTAAGGAAAAATTACCAACAAAATGACAAAAGGGGATTATTATTCCAATTTATAAGAAAGGAAGCAAACTAGAGTGAGGCAATTATAGAGAGATAAGCCTATTATGTGTGTTATACAAAGTATACACAAGAGTTCTAATGAACCGGCTTAAACCATACACAGAACAGGAGTTGGGGGAATATCAGTGTGGATTTAGGCGAAACAAATCAACTACGGATCATATTCACACAGTCCGCCAACTAATGGAGAAATATTACGAATATGATAAGACCCTATATCAGCTATTTGTAGATTTCAAACAAGCATATGATAATGTGCACAGACCATCAATGTGGCACATAATGGCAGAACTGAATATTCCAGCTACATTAATATCCGTCATTAAAACGTGCTACATAGGAACCAGATGTACAGTGAGAGTTGGAAGGAAAGATACAGAAAGTTTCAATATACACAGTGGCCTTAGGCAGGGATTTATGCTGTCTCCTTTGCTGTTTAATCTTGCACTGGAGAAAGCAGCCAGGCAGATTACCACCCATCCAGGTGGAGCCAAGTTATCCAATGGTCACATAACCCACCTCGCTTATGCCGATGATGTGGATGTGGTGACCGAGATTGTGGAGGAAACAAACGAGATCTTTACAGTATTCCAGAGAACAGCAGAACAGATAGGCCTAAAATGTAATGAGCAGAAAACGGAAATTATGAAACTAAGTAGAAATGGGAGTCATACACCAGGAGAAGAGCAAGTTGGATCACTAAGGGTGAAGAAAGTGGATAAGTTCAAGTACCTGGGATCCATTGTCAGTGAGAGAAATGAATTGGACATGGAAATAAACGAACGAATAGCTATGGGAAACAGATGTTACCATGCCCTGGCGTCTGTAATGAAGAGTCGGACCATCAGCAGAAGAACTAAGATAAGAGCATGTAACATTGTAATAAAACCAACAGTCCTGTACGGATGTGAGACATGGACACTGACCAAAGAAAGGGAGAAGAGACTGGATTTTTTTTTTTTTTAAACAATATCCCGAGAAGAATCCTCGGCCCAGTATACGATGAAGAAAAAGGGAAATTGAGACGAAAACATAACTGTGAAATTAGAGATCAGACTCGGCAACCATACATTCAGAATAAAATACGGGGAAGAAGAGCAAGGTGGGCTGGACACTGCGTACGAATGGAGGCAGACAGACTACCAAAGAAGGTAATGGAAAGAGGAGTAGAGGGCAGACGACCAGTAGGGAGACCCAGGTACAGATGGATGGATGGAGTAAAGAAGGACGTGGAGAGGGAGGCACGAAGAGAGGACTGGAAAGAATTGGCAGAGGATAGAACCATCTGGAGAGGCATAGTGAAAGCGGTGAAGGGCCGTCCGGCCTGACAACCAACAGAGTAAGCAAGAGTATCTATCTATCTATCTATCTATCTATATATATATATAATATATATATAATATATATATATACATGTATATATATATATATATATCGCTTATTCATTTCAACACTGACATAACTCAAAATATGCTACTTTTCAGGAGAAGCAAAATAAACTTAATTATGTAATACAGTCTCCCATGGAACTTTTAAACGAGGTATTTAGCAATGAATGTTTATTTCATGATTAAATGTAGTACATGACATCTCATATTAAAAGATACATTTATTATAAACATGCTTTGTGCCTATTTGAAAAATAAATTTGGAATTATGACGTTATTGCCTTGAGCGACATCTAGCTGCCAGTTTTGCTACTAGAATTATGGCGTTCTTACCACAAATGAATATAGAAAATGGCAAATTCAGTGGTATAAATAGCTCAAAATCTTCAATTTTTGAGTTATGTCATTGTTGAAATGAATGAGCGATATATATATATATATATTTATATATATACATATGTATAAATATGTATACATACATATATATATATATGTATATATATACATATATGTGTATATATATACATATATATATATAAATATATATATATATGTGTGTGTGTATATGTATATATATATATATATATTCATACTTATAAATATATATATATATATACAGTATATATATATATATATATATATATATATATACATATACACTCAATGGTTACCAGTGATCAGTTAATATCTTTTTTTCAACCACAAATCACTTTTAATTCCATGCCATCGCAGTCGAGACAGAATCGCTCGATGGAGGTATCCGTTGGAAATTGAAAAGTGGACGAGCCGACGATTTGAGCCCAGCTAACCCTTAACAAAGTTACAGTGACGTAAAGCAATACGCTATCAAGAGAGATATAAGTTGAGTACGACTTTCTTATATTTGTATGCTCGAATTACATACACCTACACGAAATATCTTGTTCAACCCACCTCCGCTATGATAGTGTATTAGCTAGTATGTGCGCGTGGGAAAGTTTATACATATACACTGAATGGTTCCCAGTGATCAATTAATATCTTGTTTCAACCGCAAATCACTTTAAATTCCATGCCATCGCAGTCGAGACAGAATCGCTCAATGGAGGCATCCGTTGGAAATTGAAACGTGGACAAGCCGAGGATTCGAGCCCAACTAACCCGTAACAAAGTTACAATGACGTAAACCAATACGCTATCAAGAGAGATATAAGTTGAGTACGACTTTCTTATATTTGTATGCTCGAATTACATACACCTACACAAAATATCTTGTTCAACCCACCTCCGTTATAATAGCGTATTAAGTATGTGCGCGTGGGAAAGTTTATACATATACACTGAATGGTTCCCAGTGATCAATTAATATCTTGTTTCAACCACAAATCACTTTTAATTCCATGCCATCGCAGTCGAGGCTGAAAATCGCTCGATGGAGGCATCCGTTAGAAATTGAAACGTGGACGAGCCGAGGATTCGAATTCAGCTAACCCGTAACAAAGTTACAGTGACGTAAACCAATACGCTACCAAGAGAGATATAAGTTGAGACGTCACTACTGTAGTCTCTCCTTCATAAAATTGTTATTCTATTACAATAATTACTATTATTAAGTAAACAATTGTATGTGTTCATAAGTATTATCTATATTTGTGAAATTAATGTTGCCACAAACTATGATAGCCTTTGTAAAGAGAAAGCATGTAATTGTAAAATTATTGTATAAATTTACTAAATGTTGAAATATTGGTCATTTTTCTTTTAATTTTCCGCGAGCGGTAAAATACTCGAATTCAAAGATAATTAGAAATTACTTCAATTCTTCTCTTACGGCCGAATATATTTTATTTCCAAAGGGCTTCTCCCTCCTCAAATTCATTTTATTTTCATACTTACTTAACATTTGTGTCACCTTTTATATAGATACGTGTAACTTTTCTCCACAAATTCTTTGGGATGGTGGAACTCCGTGGGGAGGTGGAATTCCGTACAATGTTGGACTTCATAGAGGGAATTATGGCAAGGTCTCTATATTGCAGATGCAATTTTGGAGACTTCTCTTTAATAAGAATGTGGTTTTTGGTTTGACGACGGCAACATCACCACTGGTTGATAGTAGTTGATACTAGACAGCGATACTACTCGATACTAGTCTTCGTCATCGCATCGCGCGCGGGAACCCTTCTCTATCCATAAACATCATTTCATATTCTTGCTGAGGTCAGGCTTTCTTAATGGACTCAGTGCTGACCAAGTGAATAGGTGTTTACGAAGAAACATGTGTCCCATTGGTCAGTCTATAGTATACAGAGAGTAACTAGCCAATCATATTCGGTTGTAGGAGGAGCCTGTCCCGTTCAGAGGTTTCATGTGGGCCAGCAGCAGAGCAAAAATCATTCTTGTCTTGGAGGAGTTAAAAGTTAGGTAGAAGGGTTAACTGCCAAAGATCTCAAGAAGATAAAGTCTAGTCTTTTCCAGAGTTCGCGCGTCGTGAACCTTGAAGCATCCTTGCAATC
>NC_134797.1:8579520-8587020 GCF_046742065.1 Oratosquilla oratoria | reverse complement strand
GTGTGACGTGCCCTAATGATCAATTGTGTACATAACTGTGTTATAATTATGTGTTGAACTTTAATCAATCAGAAAAATTTGAAAGGAGCGAATTTGATGTAAATCCCGCCGCTGACAAGACTAGATTACATCGACATCGCTACATTGGCGGCAGCGGTGCTCCCACGCTCTGAATAGAAACGCCGTCCTCAGCCATACAACCAAGGTTACACAACCAATCCAACTGGCGAGCGGTGCTTCCCATTTCTAAACTCCGAAGAGTCAAGCCTACTTTACACCAAGAAACACTGGTTACACTCGTTTCTACCACAGAAGGCCGAATAAAATCTTCAGCCATTCGAGCCACGCCTACCACTCAGAAGGAGCAGACCACGGTCAACGAAGAAGAAATCGTTTATCTTCGACTTCTCATATCTTCAATCAAGCTCCCAGAGTAAAAGAATCAAGCCACTTGATTCTATTCAGCTCCAAGCAAATCAGCAACGCCTACAGCTCAGAAGAACACTGTCCACGAAGCAGACATCGCTTCGTCAGCAAGCTTTCCAAGCAAACGACACGTCTACTCACTACCCCTCCACCAACCACTCCCTTCAAGACGACAGTCTGAATTCTAAGATTGCATCAATCTTAGAATCGGTGGTGAAATCGAAGGCTTTCGATTTTAAACCACCTGGTGGCAGTACGCTACCATAGTCTCTGTAGACAGATGTCTACAGTGACACCTCTGTCAGAAAAGAAGAACCTGTCAACTCTACACAATTCTATCACCATTCAAGCACCATAACACCAAGTACACAATTCCGGGCAATCGTCGCAACCGACTCCAACCTACCTAAAACCTTATCAAGGTAAATATTGTCATTCCTATCCACCATTCATACCATTTTATTATATTAATAATTCTCGTCTACCCCTGAAATCCCCCTGATACTCGCTTTTCTCTCCTATTCCATGTGAGCACCATACACCTAGACTTCATACGTCTAGATGTACCCAACCACAATGAGCCTCACCTGGAGGTAATTGCCCACCAATCAACACACATATCATCAAAATAACCTACCAACAACGTGAAATCTTCCAAATCATCGTACGTCAAGACAAACCGATTTTTTTCACGTCACTAAGGTAACAGTGCTATATAATATAAACTATATGAAATTACTCACAACATAACCAGTGCCTTATATATATATAAATTTAATAATACTATATTGTTCATACGTTAAGTACTTGCAGCAATTGCTATAAATTAATATAACACTTACGTAACTGTACTCAACATTACCATACTTTACAAATGCAAATTATAATTACCCCTTATATGTATTTTGCCAACTTTTAACTTAACATATATTTGTGCATGCAATGATTTTTTTTAGATTTCACTATTACCTTGTTATATATATTGTACCTGCAAGAACTTTCATATTACCCTTTTATGCATATTTACAATTTTATGACATTATTACCCTGTTTTACATACATTGTATCATTTTGATATGCATTTTATCAGTTAAATGATTCTTGTTTGCATTATACACATTTTTATTATAATATTCTAAATATTACCCATTGATGACTTATATCTCTCCTCTTATCTAGCTATAACACACTATCTCTTAGGTAATGCATGCATCCCTAGTTAGACACTAACATGGCTCCAGGAACGAGATCCAAGGTCAAGAATTTAATTGAAACATTCCTTTCTCCCTCTAAAGAAAAGAAACCCCCCAGTGACACCGATTATTCCACACCTAAAGTAGATTCTACAATTATTCCCGAGAATAACGTTGACAACCCACACTTTGAATATGACCCATTCCACGAAGAACTGCTTGACGCAAACCAACCACTCTTACCCCTCAACCCCCTGCCCCACACCTCACCACAACTCCAAGTTGCCCCTCATGTAGACCCCCAACAACAACCCCCAAACCCCACAACCCATGCATACGAGAAGTTACCCTGCCCTTCTCCAAACCAAACGTCAAGTCAAACATCCTTCACCTCAGACCCCTACCCAACACCAAACCCCGCCCCAAATCCATCACAACATCCCCATCCAACCCAACTGCCAACCAACCCACATACATCCCAACACCAACCTACAATAGTCAATAACTACCAAACTATCTCCCCTCTAACCGAAATCCCCACCTTCTCTCAAACTAGCGGACTCTCCATCACTGACTTCCTAACGGCATGTGACCTTTTTTTCTCTAAAAATCCTAACTACTCTAACTTAGAGAAGATAAATCTATGCCGCCAGAATATACAAGCCTCAGATGAGCATAGATCCACGGCTCGAATGCTTGATAACCTTATTGCTGGTGGAATCACATACAATGAATACAAATCCCATCTGTTTAATGTCTTTCAGAACAAACAAACAAACAACATTAACTTTCTCCTCACATTTCTAAACAACACTAGAACTCAAAAATAGACTAACATCAAAGACAATGTGGCCAATGCAATAAAAGAAATTAGGGAAAATCTAGAACACCAAAGCCCTTGAACCTTCACAAACATCTCAGGAAAAAAAGCAATGACATTAGAAAACCTATACACATTACTAGAGATAGGCCTTTATCTTTCCCAACTCCCACCAAAGTGTCAAAAAGAAGCAGCTAGAAGAGATTTAAACACCAGAAACCCATTAGCTTATAATTATATCTTAGATATCACCAACGCTTGCAACATTTCCCTCTCCGACCAGCACCATTATGCTAGACTAAATAGCCTTCAGTCACACCAGGCCCCTAGCTCCAATACAGCACAACCATCAACCTAGTGTTCCTACCATCTTTCAACAACTCACAACACCAGAGACTGCACACAAAAGCAACAAATACAAGCACAAAACCGCACTACCCCTTGCTCAGTTCATGGAACAACGACTCACACAGATGCCCAATGTAGAGCACAGCAACACCAACAACCACAGACACAACACCGCACTACTCCTTGCTCAGTTCATGGAACTACCTCCCACACAGATTCCCAATGTAGAGCCCAACAACAAAACCAATCACCCACGCACCCCCCACACCACTCAGCATATCAAGACCAACACGGCCAGGTAAATACTGCAACCTACACAAAGCCACAACTCACTCCAACGAGGAATGCTCTCAACAAAGATCACAACCACATCCTCATCAGAAAACAAACAGACCAGTTACGGCATCACAACAAACACCGTACTCCCACAGAACGTCAAACTCAAAACACACAACCCAACACCGATTGGGGGAACGTGTACCAGCCTCACGCACCAGACCACCATAGGAACGTCCGACCCACCCCACAACTATATCACTCTAAAGGTAACACTAGATCAAATCAGTGTTGACATGATGGTTGATACAGGCACAAACCTGAACCTCATCCCCAGAGCTCTCTACGAATCACTTAATGACCCACCCCAAATCCAGTACTCCAACACAGAAGGCCTACTGATAGAAGGAAGTACCATATCACTTCATGATATGATAGACTTAGATATAGAAATTAACAAATCCCAGGTAGGCCTCACATCCTTCCACTTAGCAGATGCATGGAGTCTCGACCACCAAGGAATAATAGGTTTAAAGTCCCTACGAGACTGGAAATCCATCATCAACTTAGATACAAACAAAATCTCCTTCCGAGATGAAAATGACAACTCCAAAATTCCTGAAACACCCGATCCAGGCACACAACCTCTTTCATGTCTATCTGGCTTAAATAACCCCACTCCAACTAAGAGCTACTTATTCCGTCCACCACCTTATGTCACCTCAAAGGCACTGATGTCTAACACAGTCATCATACCCCCTAGACATTCAATAACAGTCCCACTATATATACCCGGAGCAATCGAACATCAGGATGTCATAATTGACCCAGACACGTCAAGAGTTAACAACATATCCCTCAAACCTTCATGGGATTTAGTGTCAGAAAATAAACACACCCTAGCTATGTTAACAAACCTCTCCGACCAACACCGCAAAATCAGAATGAACACAAACATTTGTTCAGTCCATCTCCATAATTCCCCAATCCAATGACCACTCCCACAACACATCAACACTGTAGGACAAACACAAAACCTCACCCCTATCCACCCCAACCAAATAACAACATCAGCCAACGAAGAGATACGTAATAAGCTACTAAACCTCCTCCAAAGGAATAGATCGGCTATCGCCTTAGAAGACGAACCTCTAGGCAAATGTGATATAACTAAACACCACATCCAAATCCCCCCCAACACCACCCCCTCATACACCCCCGCTTACCGCATACCCCACAGTAGGAAAACACAAGTAAACAACAGTGTGCATGATATGTTACACCAAGGTGTAATTTCTCACTCAGATTCCCCTTGGAACAGTCCCCTCTTCCTAGTCCCTAAGAAAGACGGAACTCTACGCCCTGTTGTAGATTTTAGGAAAATCAATCACCTAACTCAATCTGACCCACACCCACTACCTGCCATGCAAGATGTCTTGCAATCTATAGGAAACGGCAATTCTGTATTTTCCACAATTGACCTTAAGTCAGCCTTCTGGCAAGTGGAACTGACAGAGGAATCAAAACCCGTAACTGCATTCTCCACAGATAAAGGACATTTCCACTTCGAGCGCATTCCCATTTGGCCTTAAAAATGCCCCCTCAACCCAACAGAGATTAATGAATCGCATTTTCAGCGATATGATAGGAATCTCATTATTCGTCTACTTAGACGACCTCATCATCTATAGCCCCTTACAAACTGACCACCTCCATATACTAGAGATTATCCTAAAAAGACTAAAAAGCACAGGATTGAAAATCCAACTAGGAAAGTGCAAATTCCTACAGACGGAACTCACCTTCCTAGGCCATAAGGTAGACACCCAAGGCATCCATACCACCACCGACAAAATAAATGCCATTGCAAATTTCCCAACCCCCAGAAACGCAGATGAAACAAGAAGTTTCGTAGGACTACCCTCATACTATAGACACTTCATACCAAATTTTGCACACATAGCATCCCCTCTCACCAAATTCACAAGAAAAGGCGAGACATTCAAATGGTCTGAAGCGGAACAGACAAGCTTCGACACCCTTAAACATGCTCTTACCACAACTCCTGTCCTAGCCTTTCCTGACATGAAGAAAGAATTCCTTCTTTACACCGACGCCTCCTCTAAAGGAATAGGCGCAGTTCTACAACAAAAGGATGAAAACGGGAAAGAGCACCCCCTTGCATACGCAAGTAGAGTACTAAATAAGCCTGAAAGTAATTATTGAACAACCCACAAAGAAGGACTTGCATTGATATGGGGTTTAAAAAAATTCAAATATCTCATACTAGGATACAAGATAAATATCTTTACAGACCACCAACCCCTAGTCTACCTCTTTAACTCTAAAGACCTACATGGCAGAATTGCTAGGTGGAAAACCACCTTACTAGACTTTGACCCTAAAATCACATACTTAGCTGGAAAAGCTAACGTAGTAGCAGACTCACTAAGCAGACAAATTCACATATCAACCTTAACAAAAACAACATGTATTCCTATGCAAGACCTTAGAGAAGAAACAGACAAAGACCCGACATGGTCTAAAGTAAAACAACATCTACTTTCAAGAACACCCTTACAGTCCCGACCACCTGTCCCTATAGAGGAACTCAAACTGGTCGACGGAATCATAAGGAGAACCACTAACGACAGAGAAGTTACTGTCATCCCCAAAGCCAAGTTCCCAAGGTCCTACACATATTGCACGACAGCGCAATGGGAGGCCACTCAGGCAGGGATAAGACACTGACTACTGCTAGGCATTTATATTTTTGGACACATATGAAAAAAGACATAACCACACATATAGACTCATGTGTCACTTGCAACCAATTCAGAGGACCTGACCCCAAACAACTCAATATCAAAGACATCCCACTCCCTGCTGAACCATGGGAAACACTTGGCATTGACCTACTTAAAATGCCAACGAGCCATCAAGGTTCCAATTATGTACTCACGGCAGTCGACTATCTGTCAAAATACACAATCCTAGTTCAACTACAAGACAAAACAGCAGAGACTGTGGCCAAAGCATTGGTTAACAACATATTCTGCAGGTATAATATACCAAGACAAATGCTGTCTGATAACGGTTCTGAATTCAAGAACGAAGTAATGCATGAAATAGCACATTTATACAACACAAATCAAACCTTCGCCACTGCCTACCATCCACAAGGGAATGGACTAGTAGAACGCACTCACAGAAAAGTGCTTGAAATCCTCAGACCTTTGGCCAACGATCTTTCGGATAGTTGGGAAGATTGGCTACCCCAGGTACAAGCCAGTATCAACAGCACAGTCAACTCCGCAACAAAGATGTCCCCCCCATGAGATTATATTTGGCCAAAGAATGCGGCTACCCTACCAAATCTTTAACCAACCCCCACCCCCCTTATACAACCTAGAAAACCTTACACAATGCCTAAAAAGAGGTATGCAAAGTATATACAAACAGGTCAGAGAAAACCTCAAAGCAGCCCAAGAAAAAACCAAAACCAAACAACACAAACGATCATCTCCACTCAACATAGCACTTGGAGACACAGTCATGGTCAGAGACTCTAATAGAACTAACAAACTCAAACCCAAGTTCCTAGGGGTCTTCACAGTCACAACCTCACTCCCCAACAATGTTTTCCTATTAACGGACCCTTCCGATCACACGGAGAGAAATTAAGAAAAGTCAAACTTAACCTAAACGCAACCCCACCTCCCAACCAGAACCCACCCACCAGACTAACAAATAACCCAACCAAGCGCAATTCCCATCACATGACACTACGTCGACGCAACTAAAACATACACTTTAGCTCTCGCCCCTGAAGATGCAGGACGTCATGCATTCCTCAGTGGAGGTTAGAATGGCCAACATTAAAATAAGAACTCTTTCCACATATCTATCAAACCTTCTCTACTTCCTTCCGACCACTATAACCTTAGCGAGAGTCCGATATACATATCCTTAATCACTAAAACAAAAACTCCATCCACAGGATGCAACCACTACTACTACTCCCCATTCTCGTCCACTTCTCACTCAGCTTACTCATTCCATTTCCAACTAACCAAATCCCAACCTTGCCTCTCAGAACTCACAACACCCAAAGTCAACCTTTCCGAGACATGTGACTTTCGCTTTTCGGACAACACTCAAATACACCACATCCACGTAGGAAATAAACACTTCATATTTACAAAGGCGGTTACAAAGGCGGAGCATGCCGACAGGAGACCTTTTGATCCATATCTAGGTCGGATGCAAAAAAAAAAAAAAAAATCATATTAACAATAAAATAATAAATAAAAACTATAATAATGTAAATAACAAATAAAATACATAAATAAATGCATAGGTATAGTTAAAATAATAAACAAACAGGTAAATAATAAATTAACATATAACTAATAATAAATGAAAATCAGACAGACA
>NC_134797.1:8572020-8574520 GCF_046742065.1 Oratosquilla oratoria | reverse complement strand
AGTGAAGGCGAGGCTGAAGGTGAAGGTGTGAGAGTGAGTGAGAGTTATTGTGAAAGTGAGAGTGAGAGTGAGAGTGAGAGTAGGGGTGGGAGTGGGTGAGAGGATGAGTGGGAGATTATGTGTGAGAGAAAGATTTATGCGACAGCTTCCACATAATCATGTATAAAGTTTGGAAGCAACGAGAAAAAAAAATCTGATCTTAGTTCTGACTCTCTTCCATCTTTTTTTTTTATTAAAAAGAAAAAAAATCACCATCTTTGATCCCGTCTTTACACAAAACTCTTGCAATCTTTAGATTATCTTCTTCCCTTTCATGATTCATTCTTTTATTATTCGTATTGCCTCTCCTTGTATGCAACTGTCTTGACCGGATCGGAGATTACATGCATGGATACATACATACATACATACATACATACATACATACATACATACATACATACATACATACATACATACATACATACATACATACATACATACATACATACATACATACATACATACATACATACATACATATATACATACACTCATACATACATACACACTTTTCATCATTGGCAAAGGTAGTTGGCATGAAAGTGAGGTAACTCAGCGTTCGCTCCTAATTGATCAGTGCTCCTGTAAATGGAAGAGTTCTTTTCGTTTGTGTCGGAAAGATTGGAAGGTCTCTTGTCTGATAGTTTGTTCCCGGTCTAATGCTTGCGATTTACAATGCTTTCAATAGTACCAGCCATCGTGGATTTATATCTTGACCTAATGTTTCTGTTGTATGTTGGATAGTTAATGGTGTGTTATGTTTGTTTTTATAATGATCTTTAATGACTCCATTTTACAAATAATATGTTAAGCTTCTCGACAGGGTAGTCGTTGTCATCCCAATGTAGGTTTGAGGCTCACATAGCTCAAAGTTGCATGTATGGTTGTAGATTATATGAGATTCTTATAGAGTAGTTGGCTTCTTCATCGTCTGGTTTTTACTTACGAGTTGCACGTTTCTCCTCGTAAAACTTCTAGCTGGAAAATTTTTACGAGTGGAGTTCCTCAGGGTTCTGCTCTTGGCCCACTTCTATGCATAGTATATATAAATGGAATAGACCACGGACTGAAATCTATTATCTCCAAATTTGCTGATGGTACATTACTGTGCAGAATAGCAAATGATCAATTAAACCAAATAGATATTCAAGAAAAATTAGGTAAACTACAGTAATGGTCTTAAAAATGATTTATGAAACTTAACATAAGTAAATACAAGGTTATCTACATACTTAGAAATAATAGTAAGTACGATTACAAGTTATCTGGAAATTCATTAACAAATGTGGATAGTGAAAAAGATCTCGGCGTAAACATCAGTAACGATTTTAAATTATCTAAGCAGTGTATTTCAGCCCCTGAGAAAGCATATAAGACTCTAGGACTGATTGCGCGATCTTTTGGCTTCAAAAGTCTCTCTCATTAACAAGCATGCTATATAAATCGTTAGTTCATCCACAATGGAATTTGGTGTTTCGGTATGGTCACCTAATCTCATTAATGACATTGACCAATTTGGAAAAGTAAAACGACGAGTCACAGAACTGATTCCAAATATCAAAAATAAATCATACAAAATTCCCTAAAAGCGTAGACTCAGAGATGACCTGATACAGGACTCTAAGATTCTAAAAGGAATTGACAACATCAAAAGGAACAAAATTTTCACACTGAATGAAAATCAGACAAGAAATAATTGTCTCAAACAGCCAGGAAACAGATTTAACTTGCAAGTGGGTAGAAACAACTTCGCCAACCGTGTAGATAATGAATGGAATAAACCTCCTGCAGAGGCAGTGCAATATAGTTAAGTTCGAAGATTTAAGATTCATTTAGATAAACATCTAAGCAATATACTGTAATGCATGCCATTTATTTTGTATTATTTGCTTACTTATTTGCTATTATTTGTCTTTATTAATATATTTTATTATAATTTATTATTGTTAATCTGTCCATTTAATATTATTTACTGTTTACCTGTTTGTTTATTATATAACATTACCTATTTATTTAATCTTATAATAATAATAATAATAACAATGATAATAATAATAATAATAATAATAATAATAATAATAATAATAATAATAATAATAATAATAATAATAATAATAATAATAATAATAATAATAATAATAATAATAATAATAATAATAATAATAATAATAATAATAATAATAATAATAATAATAATAATAATAATAATAATAATAATAATAATAATAATAATAATAATAATAATAATAATAATAATAATAATAATAATAATAATAATAATAATAATAATAATAATAATAATAATAATAATAATAATAATAATAATAATAATAATAATAATAATAATAATAATAATGTGGATATGAGGTAAGGGAACACGGGCTGAGGGAAATACTTTTATTCCTGACTAGTTTCGCCTGAGTGGCTTCTTCAGAGGAACATAGTTTGAAGTCAAGTT
>NC_134797.1:8547020-8567020 GCF_046742065.1 Oratosquilla oratoria | reverse complement strand
ATAATAATAATAATAATAATAATAATAATAATGATGATGATGATGATGATGATGATGATGATGATGATGATGATGATGATGATGATGATGATGATGATGATGATGATGATGATGATGATGATGATGATGATGATGATGATGATGATGATGATGATGATGATGATAATAATAATAATAATAATAATAATAATAATAATAATAATAATAATAATAATAATAATAATAATAATAATAATAATAATAATAATAATAATAATAATAATAATAATAATAATAATAATAATAATAATAATAATAATAATAATAATAATAATAATAATAATACATGTAATAATACATACATACATACATACATATAGCAAAGGCTTTTTCCCCCCTACAAGATAGGTAGCCAAAAAGAAAAAAGCTACAAAAATCATTCCCGCCCATTCCATCATACACTCCACTCCCCTCCACCCTCTACCCTCCCTCTTGTCTTGATACCTTCTGGATGACAGGTCATCCCTGCACCTTGTCCACTGCCCTAGGTCAGAGTCAGTGTCGCAAAACACAGCACATCCACAGCAAGGTCACTTCATTAGATCGGTGCCTCCCCCCCTCTCCGTCCCCTCATGCAGAAAAGAAGATGGGGAGAAATCCCTTCGGGCTTCAAAGTTTTCCTACACATGCTACCTCCCCCCCTCCCCCTACCTATTCCATCTCATGCATCACAACATCATCCATATGCAACCATTCTCCATTCACCTCTGTCTTCTGTCTTCTCCCTTCCTTCCTCAACAGACATTCCCCTCTTTCCCAAAGCCCCTTTCACCCCATCCATCCATCTCATTCTATGTCGCCCCCTCATGTTCACTCCCTCCACATCTGCCTTCCATACCTCTTTTACTAGACTTTCTTCACTCATTCTTTTCATGTGTCCAAACCATCCTAATACTCTTTCATCCACCCTATCTCCCAACTCTCTTACCACCCCTATTCTTCTCCTCACCTCCTTATTTCTCACTCTATCCAGCCTGGTAACCCCCATCATTCTTTCCATGTGTCCAAACCATCCTAATACTCTTTCATCAACCCTATCTCCCAACTCTCTTACCACCCCTATTCTTCTTCTCACCTCCTTATTTCTCACTCTAACCAGCCTGGTAAACCCCATCATACTTCTCAGACACCTCATCTCAAACACATTTAAACTCCTTCTCTCTTCCTCTCTTATGTTCCATGTTTCCGCCCCTTACAGCGCTCCCGGCACAATCACTCCTTCATACAATCTCCTCTTAGTCTCCATTCCCAGATGTCTATTCCTCATTATCTTTTTAGATCACCAAGGCATTTACTCGCTTCTCTCAATCTATATTCTACCTCCAGCTTCACTGCACCTTTTGCTGCCACATTCGCACCCAAGTATCTAAAACTATCCACTTCCTCCAGTCGCTCTCCCTTAATGCTTACTTCCAGTCTGCTGCCACTTTCACCCCTTGTACATCTCATCACCTTACTTTTACCCACATCTATCTTCAAATTTCTTCTTTCATACACTCCCCCAAACTCTGTCACCAACTTCCTCAATCTCTCCTCTGACCCTGCTACAAGCGCAGTGTCCTCCGGAAACAACAGCTGGATCACCCCCACTTTTCTCCATTTTCTTTAACCATCTCCAGTCCCTGACCCACCACCTTTGCATGTACCACCACCCCATCCATGTATAAGTTGAACAGCCAGGGCGATATAACACATCACTGACGAAGTCCCACCTTTAGCTAAAACCACTCACTCTCTCCATTTCTAATCCTGACACATACTCTACTACTCTCGTAAAAGCTCTTGACAGCTCCGAGAAGCTTTCCTTCTATCCCGTATATCTGCAAAACCTCCCACAGTGCCTTTCTGTCTACCCTGTCATAAGCCTTTTCTAGATCCATAAAAGCCCAAAAAACATCCTTACCTTTTCCTATAGCTTTCTCACATATCTGTCTTACCACAAAAAAACTGATCTATGCAGCCTCTACCTGTTTTAAATCCACACTGTTCCTCGCCAATTACTCCTTTTGTTCCTCTCCTAATCCTCTCAATTAAGATCCTCACATAAGCCTTCCAAACTACATTTAACAAGCTAATCCCTCTGAAACTACGACACTCACACTTGTCCCCATTTCCCTTGTAAAGTGAAATCATACAGGCACTCCTCCAGTCCTCCGGCACTCTACCCTCTCTCCAGCACACATTAAATAACCTCACCAACCAGTCCACTATCACTGTACCTCCTTTTTTTAGACATTCTGCATGGCATCAAACTGCCTTCACTTTATTTAATAATACGGGTTTTAAATACTTTCATCAAGATAGAAGCCACAAGAAAGGTAGGGTGTTCTGCTGTACATTAAAAGACATGTCTCTGCCTGTGTTTCAGAGAAAGTAAACCAGGATGCATATGATAGTTTGTGGGTAGAATTAACCCGAACAAATTGACAAAAAGTGAATGTAAGTTTAATATATAGGCCAAAAACTTTATCATTAGCAGACGACAAACTGTTGTTTCAAGAACTGTCTAGTTTCTGCAACCGGGACCTATTGATAATGAGGGACTTCAATTTTACTGACATTGATTAGATGACCCTTGAACATGGCCATATAGGTAGTCGCTTGATAAATTTTCTCGGTGAAAATTACTTAGTTCAGCATGGAAACTCACTCAATCTATTGATCACTAGCCGTGAAAGCATGATAACCCATGTAGAAGTTTTTGAAACTCTTGCAAATAGCGATCACAACCTTGTCAGATTCAAGCTGCTATTTTTTTTTTTTTTAGTAGATACTTGTGTATCTAAAATACCCGATTTTAGTAATACTCAGTTAATAGGATTACGTCAGGAGCTTCAGCCTACAGATTGGGAGGCAAAATTAAGCGAAAGACCTGTAGATCTGAGTTGGGAAATATTTCAAAATACAGATATAAGATGATTCATAATTAGATCTCGTGTAAGGACAGACCCCTCCCCCCCAAAGCAGGCTCTCCCAAAATGGCTCGACAGAGAAACTGAAAAAAGTATTGCTTATAAGAAATACAAGTGCTCGAGTGTATATTATGACTATCAAAGTTATGTATTAATACAGAGAGATTTAAAAAGACAATAAAAAATGAAAACGACAATACGAAATGAATATCGCTGATAAATCTGAAGAAAATCTTAAAGAACTCTATAGTTATATTAGAGATAAAAGGTTATTAGGAATTGCATTGGTCCATTATCATCTGCTGACGGTCAACTTGAGTATTGAAACGAAGGAATGTGTGATATTTTAAAACACTATTTTAGCTCAGTATTCATAAACGAAACACCTGAAAGTAAACTCTAAACTGAAACTTGTGAAAAATCTAGGGTAAACTTTTTCACTACGGTAAATATAACAAAAGAAAATCTAAAAGGTGTATAGAGAAACTCGAAGTTGATATAATACCAGGGCCTGGCGGTTTGCATCCAGGAATTTTAAAGGAAATGAAAAATGAGATTGTTATTCCATCAAAAATTATTTTCAAGAAATCCATCATATCCGGAGTTGTCCCAAGAGAATGGAAGCCAGCTAATGTTACTCCAATGTTCAAAAAAGGTGACAAAAATAAACCAAATAACTACAGGCATATAAGCTTCACTTCAAACATTGGAAGAATGATGGAAACTCTAATCAGAGAAACTATCAAACATCATTTAGAAAGTAACTGTTGGATAAATGATAGCCAGCATGAATTCAGACGGAAACGTTCTCGCGTGGCTAACTTACTTGAATTCTACAACATAGTTATCTCGAATTATGACATAAGAAACAATATAGATTTAATATATTTAGACTTTACAAAATATTTTGATACCATCCTCCACGAAAGGCCACTTACTAAAATAGCTTCACATGAAGTAAGTGGTAGCCTATGAAGTTGGACTAGAAATTGGTTGAATGATCGAAAACAGAAAGTTGTTTTAAATGGCAAAACTTCTAGATGGAAAGATGTTATGAGTGGAGTTCCTCAGGGTTCCGTTTTTGGGGCCACTTCTATTCGTAGTATATATAAACTATATATAGCACGGACTAAAAGCTATTGTTTCCAGATTTCATGATGATACAAAATTGTACGGAATGGCAAATGATCACTTAAAACAATTAGATATTCAAGAAGTTTTACATAAATTACAGCAATGGTTTAAAAAGTGGCCAATGAAATTTAACACAAGTAAATGCAAGGTTATGCACATAGGTAAAAATAACAGTAGGTACGATTGCAATTTATTTAGAAATTCGTTAACAAAAGTGGATAATGAGAAAGATGTCGGAGTAATTATCAGTAACGATCTCTAATCATCTAAGCAGTGTATTTCAGCCTCTAAGAAAGCAAATAAGATTCTCGGAGTGACTGCGCGATGATTTGACTTCAAAAGTCCATTTTTCATTAACAAGCTGTATAAATCGTTAGATCTTCCACATTTGGAATATGCTGTTTCTATATGGTCACCGAATCTCATTAAAGATATTGACAGATTGGAAAAAGTAGAACGGCGAGCTACAAATTGATTCCATATATCAAAAGTAAATCATATGAAAATCGACTAAAACATATGAACCTGTTTTCCTTAAAAAAGCGTACTCAGAGGTGACTTGATACAAGACTTAAGATTCTAAAGGGGATTAAGAACATCAAAAGTGACAAAATCTTTACACTGAATGAAAATCCGACAAGAAATGATGGTCTCAAACTGTCAGGAAATATACTTAATTTGGAAATGGGTAGAAACAACTTCAGCAACCGTGTAGTTAATGAATTGAATAGACTTCCTGAGAGCTTTAAGATTCGTTTAGATAAACATCTAAACAAGATGCTGTAATGACTGCCATTTATTAAATATTACTTGTTTGTTTTTTATTATTTCTTTGTTTATTATTTGCTTGAATTTCATTTATCATTATATATCTGTCAATTTATTATTATTTACTATTTGTCTGTTTATTATTTAACTGTACCTATGCCTTTATTTATTTTATTTATTATTATTCATATTATCATAATATATTTTATTTTAGTTTTTAATCATTTATATATATATATATATATATATATATATATCTATATATATATATATATATATATATATATTTGGATGATGGAGAACATAAACACAGGGGAAGGCTCGGAACCCTAAACACTCTAACGTTTCGTTCGCGTAGGTTGGCAGTGCACCCCACAGACTAGCGAAATGTCTAACCAAACCGCTATCACAGGCAATGGGATCGATCAGCAATACACATTTGAAAAATTCTAACGATCTTTTGACAAGACTAAAATATTTAGATTTCACGAGGAAAAAGTTAGTAAGCTATGATGTCAAGGCGTTATATACAAATATTTCCACTAACGGTGCGTTAGAAGCAGTAAAGAGAGTAATAAAAGATATGAACGATACTGACCTACCCATAAGAAAACAAGATTATATAGAATTGATAGATTTATGCGTAAATTTCGGTGCGTTTACTTTTAATGGTGACGAATATGAACAACATAGAGGTCTCGCTATGGGTAGTCCTTTAAGTGCCTGTCTATATATGGAGTTATTAGAAAAAGAAAACTTTATCAGAATCAATGGTAGGGGATCACACTGGTTTAGATATGTAGACGACGTCCTCGCAATCATCCCCGAAAACACCAATGTAAATAATAAAGTGAGAATGCTTAACGCGGTCAACAGCGATATTCAGTTCACCATAGAAGAGGAACAAAACGGACAATTGCCCTTCCTAGATACGTTAATACGACGAGTGGGAAAAACTGTAACTTTCTCAGTATACAGAAAGGAAACAAACAAAGAGGACTTAGTACATTACTTCTCCGCACATGATGATAGGACAAAGAGTGGTATAGTAATAGAATTTTTTCTCAGGGCACTACGAATCTGTAGTAATGAATACCTAGAAGGCGAATTTGATTACATTATGAAAACCTTTGACAAACTTGGATATCCAGAGGGAATGTTGAAAAGAACAAAAAGAAAAGCAATAAATATTTACAATCGCGGAAAGAAAGAGAGAAATGATAAAAATAAAAATAATACAAATTTTATATCAGTACCTGGCTCAGAAACGTCACCAATAATAGACAAATATTTAACAAAATCAGGTATAAACATAGCTAAAATAACTAACAAGAGGATAGGTGATTTAATAAAGACTTCTGAAAAGAAAACCAATTCCGAAAACAGCGTCGTATACAAAATCCCGTGCAATAGTTGCTCAATGGCTTATTTTGGCGAATCATCAAGAGGATTAGAAAAAAGAATTTATGAACATAAAAACGACATAAAAGCACATAGGACATCTAATTCTTTAGTAGTTCATGCGGAAAAATTCGATCATTTACCAAACTGGAGAGAAGCTGAAGTGCTACATAAAGGTTTTGATAAATTCACTAGAAGAATTGTTGAATCAGCATATATTTCAACTAATAATTCATCGAATCATCGAGGAGGGTTTATCAATTTAGCTAAAGAAACTAGTATTTTAATTCTAAAACACGCCAGAAAAACGACCTTTCCCAAGTGTCCGAAAAGATAATGAGATTTAGTACATAAACTTCAATTACAGTTCTACATACACTCTCTGAAGAAGTTCTACGCGAACGAAACGTTAGAGTGTTTAGGGTTCCGAGCCTTCCCCTGTGTTTATGTTCTCCATCATCCAAATAATTTGTCTAAAATACTTATCATATATATATATGTATGTATATATATATATATACATATATATATATATATACATACATATATATATATATATATATATATATATATATATATATATTTCGCATACGACCTTGATATGGAGCAAAAGGTCTCCTGTTGGCATGCTCCTCCTTTGTAATCTTTCAATCCTTTTGTAATAATAATAATAATTTTAATAATAATATAATTGGAATATTGTTGGTATTGATAATAACAATAGTAATAGTAATAATAATGATTATAATAAGGATAATAACAGTAATAAGTAATAATGATAATAATGGTAACAGTAATGATAATGACAGCAATATCAACATTAATAGCAATGACGGTAATGGTGGACGTTGAAGCACAAGCCAAGAAAGCAATAACAAGTATTCCGGAGGAAGAGATTTGGTAGACCGCGAGGAACGATAGGAGGATGAGGAGGAGGTAAAGGAAGAGAAGGGGATGTGCTTGGAATAAAACTGAGGTAATGGCTTGAGAAATAGAAGAAAGTGAAGGTAATTCCAAAGAGCCAGAGTAGGAGAAAGTGGAGACTCCAAAGAGGAAGAGGAAGAGGAGGAGGAGGAAAAGGAGGAGGAGGAAGTCGAGGAGAAGGGAAGTGGAGACCACAAAGTGAAGGAAGAATGCTTCTGGCCAGAGGCTAATGAGAAAGGGGGACGCCGGTACAGGAGAAGCGACTGAAAAATAAAATTAAGAAAAAGAGAAGAAGAAATGAGTCCTGAGAAAGAAAGAATGGAAATGTCGTAATGGAAATATCTGAGGAAGGGAACAAATGGCCACAAAACGAAGAATATCAACAAAACAGGCTATATAATTTATGTATATATATACATATATATATATATATATATATATATACATATATATGAATATATTTATATATATGTATACATACATACATATATATATACATATATATATATATATATATACATATATATATATATATATATAGATATGTGTGTGTGTGTGTGTGTGTGTGTGTGTGTGTGTGTGTGTGTGTGTGTGTGTGTGTGCGTGTGTGTGTGTGTGTGTGTGTGTGTGTGTGTGTGTGTGTGTGTGTGTGTGTGTGTGTGTGTTTTTATATATATATATATATATATATATATATATATATATATATCAAATCGGCCATCCTGAGTTTACTGCCGAAGAAAGTCCTCCTTCATAGCATTCCATGATTTGCACGACCGCGCCAACCTCTGTAACGTCACTCCTGCTAAATTCTCTATCTTATCTCTCCACCTTCTATCTGGTCTCCCTCTTCCACGTTTCCCATGTCGCGGCGTCCACTCAGTAACATAATTGCTCCAACGCTCGTTAGCTGGTTGTATTAATTTACCTGCCCAATTCCACTTCCTCTCTTTCACCGCCTCTACAATATCTTTTACTCTAGTCTGCTCTCTCACCCAACTTGATCTCTTTCAGTCTCTTAGCGTTATTCCCATCATTGATCTTCCCATTTTCCTCTGTGCAGTCCTTAGCTTTGTCTCCATCGCCTTCATCAGTTTCCAAGTTTCACAGCCGTGGATTATTGCTGATAGAATATATTGATTGTAAACTTTACGTTTCAGACATGGAGGTAGAGAGCCTCTCACGATTTGAATATATTTACCAAACTTTCCAATCAAATGTAATACGTCTTTTTATTTCACTGTCATAATCTTTGGTATCTTTTATCATCTAGCCTAAGTAATTATACTCTTCAACTTCTTCATGATTCATCAATTATATAATTTCTTTGAACTTTCGTGTTGAATTTTACTTTGGTTTTACTCTTATTCGTTTTTAAACCTACTTTGACAATTTCCTTGTCCAGATCACTAAGTATTTCTTGCAAATCTTCTGCTCTTTCTGAAATAAGAATAATGTCATTTACAAACCTTAGGTGGTTCAAATATTCACCATTAATTTTCAAACTTTTCTATTCCCAACTAAATTTTCTGAAAATCTCTTCCAAAAAAGCTGTAAATAATTTGGACGAAATGGTATCGCCTTGCCGTACTCCTTTCTCAATCTTGATCTTTCATGTATCTTTATGTAGTCGAATTACAGTGGTACCTTTTGCATAAATCTTTTCTAGAACCCTTACGATCAGTTTGTTTGTACCGTGATTGCGTAGCAAGTTTGGTATTGCTATTTGTTCTACCAAGTCAAAGGCCTTCCGCAATCTGCAAAAGCTTAACGAAGAGGTATATTGTATTCTGTCGTTTTCTTGATTAGCTGGTTCATCGGCTGCAAGTGATCTAGAGTTGAATATGCGCTTCTAAATCCTGCTTATTCACTCGGATAGTTTCCATCTAGAACTTGACTTAGTCTATTTGTAAGGATCTTGGAGTATATATATATATATATATATATATATGTATATATATATACATATATATGTATATATATATGTATGCATAATTACACACACATATATATATGTATATATATATATACATATATATGTATATATATATGTATGTATAATTACATATATATATATATATATATATATATATATATATATATATATATATATATATTGATGAAAGCGGAAAAAGAAGTCACGGGTCTTGTTCCGAGTTTCTGAATTTATTCCTGACCGGTTTCGCTCTATGCTTCTTCAAAGGAATGTGACTCTGGGGTGAAGCTGGCGGTATACATAGTATGAATAGGACAGCGTTCCCTCCTTGGAGGCGGGCTCCGTTTTGTTGTACAATAATATACAATTTTTAATAAAATGTGCAATAACACAACGTAAATATTTTTCTTCAAAAGTTTTGTTTATTGTAATTGTTTTTAGAGTTTATTAATCCATTTTTCCTGCTGATTTCAAATATGCAATTATTTTTTCTGTATCATCGACCGTTATAGAAATACATATAATTTCAATGTTACCATGTATATTTTGGAATTGTTATGTGGTCTGCTACTAAATGTTTATCTAATTTTCTTTTTCAGATCAATGACTGAACTATTTACCTGTTAAGATGGCTACTAGAGGATGTGAAAATTCTCCTGATACATTTTGCTATGTGTGTGGTTATTATATTGGGAAAAAACAAGTACTACATAAGATCGTGAGAGGTGCTAAAGTGTGGATAGCGTACAGACTTTATTTCGGAATGCCCATGGGTGACCAGGACAAGCCATGGGCACCTCATGTGATATGTGGAAGCTGCCGATCTACTCTAGAAGGATGGCTGAGAGGTACAGGAAGGGCAATGCCTTTTGCCATTCCTAGAATATGGAGAGAGCCGAAGAACCATCACGACGACTGCTACTTTTGTATGATTGATGTGACGAAGTATAGGAAAGTGAAAGGAAGACAAGCTCTGCAGTATCCATCATCTAGAGCACCTGTCCCACATGATGATAGCTTACCAGTACCACAACCACCAGAAAATGCAAGTTTATTTTTATCATACTCTCTTTACTTTTAATTAACTTCAATATTAAGTACTTAATATACATTCACTTTCCTAAAGATATATGGAATACTAATGCTATTCGTCTTTGTTGAAGTTGCTATATTTAGTTATTTCTTTCTTTCCAGATGGAAGATGCAATGGAAATTTCATCTGAAGGGTCAGCAGGTAGCAGCAGCCATGAAATGGGAGACGAAGATTTCGCACCAAGAACGACTTCGGAGCCTCACTTTCCAAGTCAGAGTGAGCTAGATGACTTAATCAGAGAATTAGGTCTTACTAAGTCAGGAGCTGAGCTTCTTACATCAAGGATGAAAGAATGGAATCTACTAGGAGAAGACTGCAGGACATCTGTGTACCGGAAACGACATGAAGAATCTAAAATTTACTATGACTTTAGTGATGATATGTGTTATTGTAAGGATGTTACTGGTTTGTTTACAGCCCTTGGACTCGAACATGATCCTGCAGAATGGCGACTGTTCATAGATAGCTCAACACGAAGTCTCAAAGCAGTATTGCTCCACAATGGAAATAAAAACCCATCTTTGCCTCTTGCACACTCAGTACAGAAGAAAGAAAACTATCATAATGTCAAACAGCTTCTTGAAAAAATCAATTATGCTGAATTCAAATGGGATGTTTGTGGTGATTTCAAGATGCTAGCCTTTTTGCTTGGCTTACAAGGGGGATACACAAAGTATTCCTGTTTTCTTTGTTTATGGGACAGCAGGGCTGATTATGATCATTATAATAATGTTCATTGGCCCCCAAGAGTTGAACTGCAGCCAGGAATGTTAAATGTTCTCAGACAGCCTCTAGTAGATTCGAAAAAAGTTTTATTACCCCCACTTCATATCAAGCTAGGGTTAATTAAACAGTTTGTGAAGGCTTTGGATTTTGGAGGCGAAACTTTCCAAGAAATTTGTCTCATGTTTCCCGAGCTATCTGAGGTTAAGCTCAAGGGTGGTATATTTGTTGGACCCCAGGTAAACAAAATGTTGAAGTCGGAGAAACTGGAAAGAGCGATGACGAAAGTTGAAAGAGAAGCTTGGTGTTCATTTCGTGATGTAGTTCGTGGATTCCTAGGAAATCACAAGGACCCTAATTATAAACAAATAGTGGCAAAGCTTATTGAGAACTTCAGAAAACTTGGTTGTCGTATGTCCTTGAAGATACATTTCTTGCATTCTCACCTAGATTTCTTCCCCGAAAACTTGGGGGGCTGTCAGTGAGGAGCATGGCGAAAGATTTCATCAGGATATCGCAACTATGGAAAGAAGATATCAAGGACGATGGAATACTGCTATGATGGGAGATTACATATGGTCACTAGTCAGAAAAGACGAAAGCATGCATTCTAGAAAATATCGATCGTCAAAGCACTTCTAATCATGAGAAGAGTCATCAAAACACTTGCAGTGCAAAGTTGTGTTGTTTATTTTGTTCTTACTAATATTGTAGCTCTTAAATGCACTTCATATGAAAAAAATACTAGATGTTGTATAATTATCCTTAGAATGCTAAAGTAGATTGAATCAATTAACTACTGTAGAGAAAGGTTACGTATATAGCAATAAAATATAAAATCAAGAATAAATAAAGAAATATCGATGCCACGTCAAAACTAATGTGATATTTGGATTCAGTGACACGAAATACATATATAAACATGAAAAAATACAAATAAACAAAACATGTGTTACATTGTGTAATTTACAATTTTTATGATATAGCTATCAAAAATGGATGTTAGATACAGCTCCGGTGTGTGTGGAAATTTGACCGAGGGTGTAACAGTGTAAGTGAAGTGAGTGGTGTAAAAAATGTGGAAATCCCGAAAAGTGTCACAATATAACTTACACACACACACACACACACACACACACACACATATATATATATATATATATACAAATATACTTATATATATACATTGAGATATATATATATATTTTTATATATATATATATATATATATATATATATATTGTGTGTGTGTGTGTGTGTGTGTGTGTGTGTATTTATGTATATATATATGTATATATATATATATATATATATTTCTAGGGCACAGGTTTTCACGTAGACAATTTTGATTAAAATCAACTGCGCTAATAGCTTTGGCTATCTTGAGGTTCAAATTCTTCAGTTTGAAGAATAATCTTTTGTCTTCACAGTTCAAAGTATGAACATAATCATTCATGATTTCAAAATCATGGAGAAGAGGGTGCAGTAAAAGGCGCTGCTGAATGTCAATGGTTATAATAACACAAGGTAACAGTACAAATGCTGTTGACACAATCACCGAAAACTTAAGTCTTTTCGCCTCTCAAGGAGCCTTCTTCAGGGTGAGAAGAACTATAATATCAAGGCTAACTGGGTGTGCTATCGTCGAAGATGAAGGGAAATGTGAATGGTCTCTGGCCGACTGTCAGTCCTTAAAAAGCAGGATGGTAAGGGTATTGGGAGAGGTCATCACAATTTTTGGGACAGGTCACTGGAGGTTAGAAGTTTCTGGGTGAGGTCACTAGAAGGAGGAGATGTCAAGTGAAATCTCTGGGTGAGGTCACTATTGGAAGGCGAGGACGACAGGAGTCTCTGGGGGAGGTCACTTGGAGAAGCGGGCGAAGTCGGAAGGGGGCCCTGGGTGAGATCACTAGGATTGGTAGGCAAGGACACCAGTCTTGTTCCGGAGCTTGTGGAGGAAAGTCTCGCTCGACTTCTGGTTATGGGTCCTGTGGGCTGGGAATTTTGAAGCTGCTGAGGGTTTTGGTGAAGGTATTGGTCTAGTTGGGGTTCGGATGCACCTTGATTTAGTTGTTTTTATTGGGCATGATGTTCCTGGGGGCGGGCTGAAGGAAGGATGAAATCTGCAGCTTGCTGTACATTGATTTTAATCAAAACATATATATATGTACATACAGTATATATATATATATATATATATATATATATATACAAATATACATATCTATCTATATGTATATATATGAATATATATATAAATATACATATATATATACATATATATATATATATTCATATAAACAAGGAAGACCCTACTAACTATAGACCGGTCTCTCTTACAAGTACGATAGCTAAGATTTGTGAAAGAATGATCAAAATTAGATGGGTAAGGCATTTGAAAAAAAAAAAAAAACGTACTAAATCCAAGGCAATTTGGAATTAGAAAAAGATGATCATGCGTCACAAACTTAATGTGCTTCTATCCAAGGCTAATAGATGTAATACAAGAAAGATATGGATGGACTGATTGTGCATTTCTAGACCTGAAATCTTTTTTTACTAGGGGCCACATAAAAAGTTGCTAAAGAAATTAGAAACCGCAAGAGAAATACAGGACAAACTACTGAAGTGGATAGAAGACTTCGTGCATGAAAGAAAAATGAGAGTGGTGATAAGAGACAAACACTCTAATTGGGATGAAGTGATAAGTGGAGTTCCACAAGGAACAGTCCTGGCCCCATTAATAATTCCTATGTATATTAATGATATGAATAAAGGAATTGAAAGTTATATTAGCTTTTTTGCGGATGATGTAAAATTGTTGAAAAAAGTGAACACTTAAGAAGATTGTGAGTCGCTACAGAATGATCTCAATAAAGTATGGGAATGGAGTAGGAAGTGGGAGATGGAATTCAATAAAGAAATGTAGTATAATGAAATTTGGAAAAAGGGAAAAAAAAAGAATAATAGGATCATATAAATTGGGAGAAGAAGAAATTAGAAAAGTAGAAAATGAGAAGGACCTGGGAGTCATTATTATGAATGATTTGTCCCCTGAGAAACATATAAAAAAAATTGAGAAACTTGTAATCTAATAAGAATAATCAAAGTTGCCTTTACATACCTGGATGAAGAAATGGTGAAGAAATTATTAGTCACTTTGATAAGACCAAAATTGGAATATGCAGCGACGACGTGGTCACCATGTACAAAAAAAAAAATGTATAACACAACTTGAAAGAATATAAAGAGCAATTACGAAATTGGCACCAACACTCTCAGAACTATCATATGAAGAAAGACTAGCAAAACTTTAGCTAAAGACATTTGAGCAAAGAAGAGAGAGAGGAGACTTGATAACTATTTATAGAATCATGAAAGGCATAGAAACTATTGATAGAGACGATGTAATAAAATGGGATAGTAGAAATACAAGAGGACACGGAAAGAAATTCAAGAAAGACAGTTATAGAAGAGACTTGAAAGAGAACAGCTTTCCCCACAGAGTAATAGACGTTTGGAACAAGTTAGATGAGAAAGTGGTGTGTGCAAAAACAAAACACGAATTTAAAAACAGTCTAGATCAAACGAGATATGAAGACGGAACGCCACGAGCATAGCTCTACTTCCCGTAAAATACAACTGGGTAAACACACACACACACACACACACACACACACACACACACACACACACACACACACACACACACACACACACACACACACACACACACACACACACACACACACACACACACACACACACACACACACACACACACACACACACACACACACACACACACACACACACATATGTGTGTGTGTGTGTGTGTGTGTGAGTGTGTGTGTGTGTGTGTGTGTGTGTATTTATATACATTATATATATATATATATATATATGTATATTTATATGTATATGTATATGTATATGTATATGTATATGTATATGTATATGTATATGTATATGTATATGTATATGTATATGTATATGTATATATGTATATGTATATATATATGTATATAACGTAGAAACCACTGTTGGAGTAGAAAAGACTGGAAACGGGGAATCTATATATTTCGATTGCAAACTGCAATCCTCTTCAGTAGATACAAATAAGAGAGAGGGCGTGCTGTTTAAGTAGCACCCTTAACAAAAGAAAGGGGAACATGGGAAGATATCTCTACCCTCTTCTCACTCCGTATGTGAGGTCAGGAGGCAAATGAGCTTTCACTAAGTTGGAGATGAAGAGTCCGGACATTATGTCCGGGGACCATTGCCCCTTTGAAATATTCATGTTGGGCTGAAATTCAATGATCGTAGATTCTACCATTTTTCTCCTGAACTCACATCTGGATTTATAAATAAGCTCAGCTCTGTCCCAATCTAAACAATGTTTAAATTGCTTAACATGTTGGAACACAGCTGAGCTATCTTGTGCATATTTAATGGAACGTTTATGTTCAATCATCCTGGTATTCAAATCCCTTCCAGTCTGTCCGATGTAAACTAAGTCACAACCTTTACACGGAATCGAATAAACCCCTTGGCTCTGTTCTTCTTTTAACCTTTGATGGACATTTACCACCTTTTTATTAATGGTGTTAGGGTAATAATCAATCATATTTAATTTGTCTTTGGGAAGAAACTTGGTCGAGGGAATGAATGATTCAGAAAAGGGAACGATTAAAGAGCTCTTACCCAATGAAAAATTAGAGGAAGTGGGGGTGGTGTTGAAAAAATTGGATCTCGCTCGGCTGAGGGCTTTGACCAAGAACCAATCCAGGTAAGCTAAATTACTAAGTTGAGATTTTATAATGTTAAATTCTCCTTCAAGAAACTGGGGGCTGCAAATTCTAAGAGCTCGAAGGAATAATCCTGAAGCGACGCTACTTTTTACTTTGTCTGGGTGACTGCTGAAAAAATGAAGATAACTACCAGAATGGGTTTCTTTTCTATAGACGGTAAAAGCAAGCTTGTCTCCGTCACGAACAATAAGAACATCTAAAAAGGGTAGCTTACCTTGTTCTTCCCATTCAACTTTAAACTTAATGTTGGAGGCTAAGGAATTTAAATTAGCAAAGAAGTTATCGAATGAGCCCCAATTTTCATCCCAAAGAGTGAAAATGTCATCTACGTATCTAAACCAAACCATATCTGCGGGTTTAATGGTGGGCAGAAGAACAGACTCAAAGTATTCCATGTACAGATTGGCCAATACAGGAGAGAGATTTGAACCCATGCTACAACCAAATTTTTGTCTGAAAAAAGAATTCTGGAAGGAAGAAAAAATTGATGTGACACACAGACGAATGAGCGCAATGATTTTTGAAACGGGAAGTGGGAATTTGTCCTGAAATGGTTGTAGCTTAGTTTCCAGGAAGGATAGAACGTCATCAATACAGACATGAGTGAAAAGAGAAATTACATCCAGGCTAAGCATTTTTCTACTAGAAAAATTCACTTTTTTTATTTTTGTGATGAAATCCTCTGAGTGTTTTAAATGAGAATCGGAGAAAGTACCAACGAACGGGGATAAAAGGTTTGCTAACCATTTAGAAAGCTTGCTGGTACAAGATCCCCGGTTGGAGATGATAGGTCTGAGGGGAATATCAGTTTTATGCAATTTTGGAAGGCCATAGAAATAAGGCAACTTAGGATTAATCACTTTGAGTTTCAATACCTCTTCGTCTTTAGTGATGTTACGAACTTCTTTGTTGAAAGTGGCAGACATGTTTTTAAGTGGATTTTTAATAAGTTGCTCATATGTATCCGTGTCATTTAGAAGGGCCATGGCTTTATCTACGTAACTGTCATGGTCAAGAATAACTATTTTACTACCCTTGTCTGCCTTTGTAATAATAATGTTATCCATGCTCCTAATTGCTTCCAAACTATTTTGATACCTAATGGGAAGTCCATTTCTTTTATCAAAACAATCTGCAATGCCTTGCAAAAGAGCCCCTTTTAAACATAATAAATTTTTGTCATAGTTGTTATTAGCTAGGAATTTATTAAAACCTACGAGAAAGTCCATAGCATGATGCTTCTCTGGTTTGAGGGCAAAATTCAAACCAAGGCCTAAGACTTCTAGTTGTGATTTTGTGAAAACAACACTAGAAAGATTAACATCATTGTCTAAAATGGCATACTTTGACCATACACTATTATTACAAAGCCTAATAAGTTTTTTGTTCAAAATACCTTTATGATGTTCACTTATGTCATTGGCTTGTTGGTGGGCACATTTTTGAAGGAACCGGAACACTCCTTCATAAAGGCAAAGGAGCAAAAGATTCCTAGAAGCCGTGCGTGAACGTAGATGTGCATTCTCTATCTCCAGGGACGTCAGTTGAATCCGTTCCAAAAGGAAATCACTAATGTAGGACGGAAAGCTGTACCCCAACTGCTTATGCTTGTGAAAACCAAACGAATTTGGGCACACCTGTTCCGCTAAGCACTCACTTAGAAACAGTTTTAGGTTCTTCTTTTTCCTGCTGATGATCAACGCTGATTCAAATTGTCTGTAAGGTGACTTGAGCACAGGGTAGCGGTGGAAAAGTAGCTTGAGTGAAGAGAATGCCTCCATCGTGGTAGTAATGTTACAGGTGAAAAATGTAATCACACATTTGTCAATAACGTAGAAACCACTGTTGGAGTAGAAAAGACTGGAAACGGGGAATCTATATATTTCGATTGCAAACTGCAATCCTCTTCAGTAGATACAAATAAGAGAGAGGGCGTGCTGTTTAAGTAGCACCCTTAACAAAAGAAAGGGGAACATGGGAAGATATCTCTACCCTCTTCTCACTCCGTATGTGAGGTCAGGAGGCAAATGAGCTTTCACTAAGTTGGAGATGAAGAGTCCGGACATTATGTCCGGGGACCATTGCCCCTTTGAAATGTTCATGTTGGGCTGAAATTCAATGATCGTAGATTCTACCATTTTTCTCCTGAACTCACATCTGGATTTATAAATAAGCTCAGCTCTGTCCCAATCTAAACAATGTTTAAATTGCTTAACATGTTGGAACACAGCTGAGCTATCTTGTGCATATTTAATGGAACGTTTATGTTCAATCATCCTGGTATTCAAATCCCTTCCAGTCTGTCCGATGTAAACTAAGTCACAACCTTTACACGGAATCGAATAAACCCCTTGGCTCTGTTCTTCTTTTAACCTTTGATGGACATTTACCACCTTTTTATTAATGGTGTTAGGGTAATAATTAATCATATTTGATTTGTCTTTGGGAAGAAACTTGGTCGAGGGAATGAATGATTCAGAAAAGGGAACGATTAAAGAGCTCTTACCCAATGAAAAATTAGAGGAAGTGGGGGTGGTGTTGAAAAAATTGGATCTCGCTCGGCTGAGGGCTTTGACCAAGAACCAATCCGGGTAAGCTAAATTACTAAGTTGAGATTTTATAATGTTAAATTCTCCTTCAAGAAACTGGGGGCTGCAAATTCTAAGAGCTCGAAGGAATAATCCTGAAGCGACGCTACTTTTTACTTTGTCTGGGTGACTGCTGAAAAAAATGAAGATAACTACCAGAATGGGTTTCTTTTCTATAGACGGTAAAAGCAAGCTTGTCTCCGTCACGAACAATAAGAACATCTAAAAAGGGTAGCTTACCTTGTTCTTCCCATTCAACTTTAAACTTAATGTTGGAGGCTAAGGAATTTAAATTAGCAAAGAAGTTATCGAATGAGCCCCAATTTTCATCCCAAAGAGTGAAAATGTCATCTACGTATCTAAACCAAACCATATCTGCGGGTTTAATGGTGGGCAGAAGAACAGACTCAAAGTATTCCATGTACAGATTGGCCAATACAGGAGAGAGATTTGAACCCATGCTACAACCAAATTTTTGTCTGAAAAAAGAATTCTGGAAGGAAGAAAAAATTGATGTGACACACAGGCGAATGAGCGCAATGATTTTTGAAACGGGAAGTGGGAATTTGTCCTGAAATGGTTGTAGCTTAGTTTCCAGGAAGGATAGAACGTCATCAATACAGACATGAGTGAAAAGAGAAATTACATCCAGGCTGAGCATTTTTCTACTAGAAAAATTCACTTTTTTTATTTTTGTGATTAAATCCTCTGAGTGTTTTAAATGAGAATCGGAGAAAGTACCAACGATTACATTTTTCACCTGTAATATATGTATATATTATGGAGCTTTAGAGGTATATTAGATCATTATTTGCAAATACATCTCTTTCGCCCTCTGGCAGTCTTACAAATGCAGAACGTGCCATGGTGCTTATTTCCATATTTCTCGAACACCTGGAGGGCCTGAATACGTTGAAGATTTCCCTGGATTTAGCTTTGTCTCAAATTATTTCTGTTTCTGCGTTTCCTGGATATTACCCATAAAGTTGAACAATAAAACTCAAATGTTTGTCATTGGATTGTCGAACGTTTGACTTTTGGCCGTCAAACGTTTGTTCCGAAGTGGTGGTTAAACGTGCATATTTTTATGACCTTCGCTCAGGAATTAAAACACAAAATAAACAAATAAATAAATCTTTTTTTTATTGAACGAAATCCATGGAACAGTAGTTCACCAGTGCTTCTATCCTTGGGGATACTGCCTCGACTGCTGGTACATAAGACAACAGACCCAGGAGAATGAGCCGAGAGAAAACTCTCATTAAGAAGGAAAGATAGACGAAATGTATGGGGCTTTTGTGTGTTGCCCGTAGTGTGTAGGGGCTCACAGATAACCGGAGAGAGGGGACCGAGAGAGGCTAGGAGAAGCTAGTAGTGTTCTAACACTCCCCCATGCCCTTTTCCCGACAGTTGAAGACATAATTTTTAAGTGCAGGGCCTTCTGCTTTTCCTTTGGAGTTTTATAAGTCTTTCTGGGTTTGGTTACGGGTATGGGCGTGTTTGTGGTACAATGCTGGATGATGATATGAATATAAATGTTCTGAGTTATGGAAGTTGTGTATAGGTGTGGCCGCGGATGAAAGAATTGATTTTTGGGTATGTGTGTGCGTTTATGTAGCTGTATTCACTTAGTTGTAGTATAAGGAACTGGAGCCGTGGTCATGGACTTCT
>NC_134797.1:8534520-8542020 GCF_046742065.1 Oratosquilla oratoria | reverse complement strand
TTTGATGATGATGATGATGATATGATGATGATGATGATGATGATGATGATGATGATGATGATGATGATGATGATGATGATGATGATGATGATGATGATGATGATGATGATGATGATGATGATGATGATGATGATGATGATGATGATGATGATGTGATGATGATATTATGATGATGATGATGATGATGATGATGATGATGATGATGATGATGATGATGATGATGATGATGATGATATAATAATAATAATAATAATAATAATAATAATAATAATAATAATAATAATAATAATAATAATAATAATAATAATAATAATAATAATAATAATAATAATAATAATAATAATAATAATAATAATAATAATAATAAAAAAAAAAAAAAAAACACGGTAACCCTATAGAACTTCTACTGTCCATCCCTACTGCTACTTGCCAGTCTCTTCTTTACCATCAACGACTCCAACTCTTTGATGCGATATTGTCTGGTTACCGTTGAAAAAGTTTTCATCTTCTCTATACCCAATACTAAAGAATTAGATTGGCTAAGCTTGAGTAGATACAGGCCCTTAATGTGTGTGGCTGGGAGGTATAATCACCTTGTTAAGAGGATAGTTTGGGAAAGTTGGGTGATCTTGCCCGTGGATGAATGTGGGTGAGTGGTTGTAGAGGTGGAAGATAGGTTAAGGGGATGGAGAGTTCCTCTAGATAAGAAATCTAGCAGATGAGGCAAAACAAAATGTCAACATACTTACAATGGATCATTTGATTTCTTAATCAAAATTTTACAGTATGGAGAAGCAACACCGTCCTCTTAAAGACACAAATCGTATATATTATCCCTTACACACCCATGCTTATCGTAAATATTCCATTGCTCATGTCGAACACTTGTGTTTCATTTTCCTTCGTACAGTTGTCATAATGCCTCACACACATTACGTCCACCGATATTTTCTTTACGCCTTGTCACACATATACAAAAAAACTGAATCCACTAGGGATTTTTAATTTGCTCGATTGCATAGTACCCAGCGTCCTCTGTGGCGATGGTCTTGTACCTCCAAATGTACAAAAAAAAAAAAAAAAACTTTTTTGAAAATTAAAAAATAAATAATCAGATTACAAAGATTTTTCTATGCATCGTCATCTACCGTCAGTGTTGATGAAAGAGTCATAAAATTCAAAACCAATTGAACATGTTTTACAGAATCTTTTATGATTCTTCATGTTTCCTAGCTCCAGGGACAACAGATAAGCTATGTTATAACAATTAAAGATGAGAGAAACACATACTTTTGTACTTTAAATATACATACATATATATATAATATATGTATATGTTTATATACATATATGTATATATGTATATAAATATATATATTTATATATTTATATATATATATATTTATATATATATATATATATATACATATATATACATATACAGTATATGTGTGAGAATAAACACCTTGTGAGATCGAAACCTTTATTGGTACTACGTTTCGCTTGTTACAGCTTTTTCCAAGTACAGACATGACACACACTCTGAGCACATATAAGCCAACAGGGAAGGAACTGGGAGAGGTTATCAGGGAGGGGTGGGTGGTAGGTGGAGGGGGAGGTAGGGGACGGGTGGGACTTGGTGGAGACAAAGGAGGACATTTCGGACAGTTTGTTGAAGTGGACTAAGGGGGACATTTCATACATTTATTTAATGCGGGTAACAGATGGATGATAGGAGGGGCGATGTTAAACATGCCTCTGTTCTGCTCAATGGTTTTGAAGCTTTGAATGGCGGCCGCTTCGAGGCATTTTCTTCTCACCCTGTCTGGTTCACTAAACAGAAGTTCTGCGTTATCCCAATCCATCAGGTGGTCGTTGGTGTTCCGGTGGATAACACAGGCGTTGGTGGTGATGTTGTTCCGGGAATCGTAGCGATGCTCCCGGATCCGGGTCTTCAGGTCACGGGAGGTCTCGCCCGATGTATACTTTATCACATCCAGCACAGGGTATGCGGTAGACACCAGCGTTTTTTCCCCTGTGCTGGATGTGATATAGTATACATCGGCGAGACCTCCCGTGACCTGAAGACCCTGATCCGGGACCATCGCTAAGATTCCCGGAACAACATCACCAACACATATATATATATATATATATATATATATATATATATATATATATATATATATATATATATATATATATATATATATGCATAAGTACACATGGAGAGGGTGGCGGATGGAAGGGTAGTAGATAGTGTGTTAATAGATTATGTAGTGGCAAATAGGACTATGATAGGAAGAGTTAAGGATATACATGTGCTAAGGGGAGAGGGTTGGGGAATATTAGATAATTTTTTGGTGGAAGGTAAGTTGAGAGTGGAGGATAGATGGAGAAAGAGGAAAGGGATAAAAGGTAGGGAGGTGCTTAGAGTGAACTCTTTAAATGAAAAGGAAAAGGAGAAGGAGTACAAGAAGAAGCTGAAGGAGGAGTGGGAGGGAGTGAAGGATAGAGTAGAGCTAGGTGTGGAGGAGGAATGAGGATGGTTCAAGGAGGGAGTCACAAAGTGTGCAAGGATGGTGTGTGGAACAAGAAGGACAGGAGGAAATAGAAGGAAGGGTAATGAATGGTGGGATGAGGAAACAAAGAAGGTTGTAGAAGAGAAGAAGCGAGCTTTCACAGATTGGTTACAAAATAGGACGAGGGAGTCATATGAGAGGTACAAAGAAAAGAAAAGAGTAGTAAAGCAAAAGGTAAAGGAGGCAAAGAGGAGAGCAGATGTGAAATCTGCTCTCCTCTTTGTCTCCTTGGGGTAATAATATGACAGAAAAATTTGAAAGTAATAAAAAGATGTTTTCGAAAGAAATTAAGAGAGGAAGAGGAGGCGAATCAAGTAGAGAAGAAAATGTAAAAGGTGCAGATGGAGAGATGATAATGGAAGAGAAGGCAGTAAGGGGAAGATGGGCAGAATGTTTTAGGGAGTTGCTAAATGTGAAGGAGGATAGGGAGGGAAAGATAGCTGCAGTGGGAAATGCTAAGAAAATGAGAGTGATGAGTGAGGAAAATGGAGGAGAAATAAGGAAGGATGAAGTGAAGGCAGTTGTTAAGATGATGAAAGCAGGTAAGGCACCTGGTCTGGATGGATGCCATGCAGATTGTCTAAAAAAAGGAGGTACAGTGATGGTGGACTGGCTGGTGAGGTTATTTAATGTTTGCTGGAGAGAGGGTAGAGTGCTGGAGGACTGGAGGAGTGCCTGTATAGTTCCACTTTACAAGGGAAAAGGGGACAAGTGTGAATGTAGTAGTTTCAGAGGGATTAGCTTGTTAAGTGTAGTTGGGAACTCACTTGTGGAACTCACTAGGACAGGTTGTGGACGAATTGTCCGGGCGTGGGTCACACGTCCAGCATTCTTACATTTTGTAATTATTGGCTATTTCTTTGCAAATATAATTATCAATTTTGTACAATCCCAAGTTAAGGTTAAAGTTATTATTATTTCTGATTTTAATCAGGCAACTTTCAATTAAATTCCTTTCGACAAAATTATTGTTGAAAGTAAATACTCTAGCGTTTTCCCCACCTCTCCTAGTGATTTCCATAACCTTTCCTAGTGAGTTCCACAACCTTCCTAGTGATTTCCACAACCTTTCCTAGTGAGTTCCTTATACTATTGTCCTACTATATTATGTTTGCTGTACCCTCTTTCTTTGTAATTTTACAACTGAAGATGTAATATACGAAAGCGCTCTGATCCGTTTGTTTATTCTCTTAAGTGGTTACCTTGCATATATATATATAAATATATTTGTATATGTATATATATATATATATTTATATATATATACACATATACATATATATATATATATATGTATATACTGTATATAAAAATGTATATCTGTATATATATATATACATATATATATATATGTTATATATATATATTTATATGCTGGTACATTGTGACAAGTTGATGAAGGTGGAAAAAGAAGTCACGAGTCCTAGTTCCGAGTTACTGAGTTTATTCCTGACCGGTTTCTCCTCTATGCTTCTTCAGAAGCTTCCTCTGAAGAAGCATAGAGCGAAACCGGTCAGGAATTTACTCAGGAACTCGGAACTAGACCCGTAAATTCTTTTTCCACGTTCAAGATGAACAAATAAACAATTAAACAACCAAACAACCAAAAAACCAAAAAACTAAACAACTAAAGACGTAAACATCTAAAAACCTAAACACCTAAACAACTAAACAACAAACCTCTAAACAACTAAACAACTAAACAGCTAAACAGCTAAACACCTAAACACCTAAACAACTAAATAATTAAACAACTAAAAAAAACTAAGCAACTAAACAACTAAACAACTAAGCAATTAAACAACTAAACAACTATACAACTAAACAAATTACTTAATTAAGCAATTAATTAAAGTATTTAGTTAATTATTTGTAATTTGAATTATCAGTATAGAAATAATTAAGTAAATGAATAAGTAAACAAAATAAATAAATAAATAAATATAAAAATGAATAAATAAATAAATAAATATATGAGTAAATGAATTAATATACATATAAAAATAAATATATGTATATATGGTGAAACAAACTATTAAATAGATAAATACATATATAAGAAAACATAAAGAGAAATAGATAGGGAAAAGTATAAGTACGCAATAATAATAATCAATAAAAATAGGTAAACAAGTAAACAAATAAGTACTTGACTTAATCAATTTATACATAAAGAAACACATAAGTAACTAAATTAATTCATTCATTAATTATTAAATTTACGATTAAATAAATAAAAAATTAATTAATAATCATGGAAATATAGACATAGTTAAGCAAATCAATTAGCTATTCAGTAAATTAACAGATAAATAAGGATGTGATTGAAAAGTTGAATAAGAAAATATTACAAGTGATTGTAATAGCAAAAAAGAAAAAAAAAAGAAGAAGAAGAAGAAGACGCAGAGCGCGTATCCTTGCACGCCAAAATTGTAGCGCTGGAATCGCGTTTTTGCATTCATAATTTTTCAAGCTTTCGTTAATTTCGTATAAGAATCTACAAGTTTTTCTTCCCGGTCATAAAAAGTGTAAATATAAATCATAAAAACATAATGTTTAATTGTAGCTTACAAACGTATTGATGTTAAAGGACTGAGATGCAGACTTCTAGGCGAGATTAAGAAGACTTGGTGAGAAATTGGAACAAATTTTCACAAAATCTGTGTTTGTTCTCTCAAATACGCAATTCCGACTTCAGCGGATGAATGATTTAACTTTGCAAATATAGCTTTCATTACTTGTTATATAAAAATACTTTCTGTAATTTCCCTTTATAGCTTTTCTTACTCTGTTCTATTTCCTTTAATTTCCTTTTACAGAAAAGGATATATTTCACATACCCGATTTCCCGTTAGACAGAATAAAGTAACTAAAGTATGATAAGGAAAGAGTTAAGTGAGAGAGCATTTCTTTGATGTTAACTAGCGCTTCTGTCTTTGTAAAAGAGCTGGAGTCTTACTTGCAATAAAGGAAACATTTAAAAAGATTAACAGAATGGTGGAATAGTAGGCTAGAGCTTATGCTCATATTTCTTCCCTTAGACGAGATGAGTCTCCAACCATAAGTGAATGCAGTGACTCTGGTCCATAGGGGTGTCACTAAACTTCCTATGATGTTGAAATGTGCTTAACCCAATTGGTTAATTAAAGAGTGCCACACGGTTGAAGAAAATTATCTGGTGCCAGAATAGATCCATAAATTTAAAGATAAATTTAAATAGATTTATATATTTAATACATAAGAGGTCATTGAGGTATGTGTGATTTTGATTGAATTGAACCGTCATGCGAATATATTAATTTTTCTTTGATGGAATATAAATCTTCTTTATATATTTATTTATATTAACCCTCCAATGTCTTGGGAGGTTTCCTTCAGCTAAATAAAATCACTCGGTAGCAAATAGAACAAATATGATAGTAAAATATAACCTCAGGAGAGTTAAGTATATGTTTGCGTGTCTGCGTCTATCGCCATCTGTTCGTCTTCATGCAAATCTCTGCTTGCATCCTCGTTTGGAGTCTTAAGTTTTTCTTTCTTTTTTATTTTATTTTTTTATTTTTCTTTCCTTTTCTTTTTTATTTGTGAATGTCAAGACACGTCGGTGAAATTACATGACAGGTTTTCTTTGTGATTATGTGTGTGTGTGTGTGTGTGTGTGTGTGTGTGTGTGTGTGTGTGTGTGTGTGTGTGTGTGTGTGTGTGTGTGTGTGTGTGTGTATGCGCTTGTGTGTGTGTGTGTGTGTGTGTGTGTGCGTGTGTATGTGTGTGTGTGTGTGTGTGTGTGTGTGTGTGTGTGTGTGAGTGTGTGTGTGTGTGTGTATGTGTGTTTGTGTGTGTGTGTGTGTGTGTGTGTATTCACTTGGTCTTTTTTGGATGTGTTCGACTGTGATCGACAGCTATTTCCCTGTGGAAGAGAGTCAAGATCGTAGTCCGATCTATGGTAATCTGGGAAATGCAATGACCTTTCACAACCACACACACACCCAACTCCCCCGCCCACGAGAGTCATAAGTAACGACCCGAAAGTCGCAGCTTGTACCGAAATTAATTGTACGGCCCTGGCAGGATTCGAAAACCAAGTATACTACGCGCACAAGCAATGCTAGTAGTGTCTTTCGTGTACCCAACTACCACCTGCGTCCACCGAGTGTGTGTGTGTGTGTGTGTGTGTGTGTGTGTGTGTGTGTGTGTGTGTGTGTGTGTGTGTGTGTGTGTGTGTGTGGTGTGTGTGTGTGTGTGTGTGTGACTAATACAATATGTAAATTTGAAGCTTAACAATATCACAGGATGTTTTTTTTTTTCACCTCCCCCTCGCACACTCTCTCTCTCTTCTCTCTCTCTTCTTCCTCCATCTCTCTCCTCCATCTCTCTCTCTCTCCTCTCTCCGTCTCTCTCCACAGCGTCCCGTCTCTCTCGCCATCATCTCGTCGTCTCTCTCTCTGCTCTCTCCACTCTCGCTCTCTCTCCACTCTCTCCGATCGTCTCACTCTCCATTCTCTCGTCTCTCTACCTCCTCTCTCTCGCCTCTCTCTCTCTCTCTCTCCCTCGCTTCTCGTCTCTCCTCTCGTCGTCTTCTCACTCCACTCTTCTTCTCCCCTCTCTCCTCCTCTTCTCATCTCCGTCTCTCTCTCCTCTCTCCTTCCCCTCCTCTCTCCCTCTCTCACCTCTCTCTCTCTCCTCTCTCTCCTCTCACCCTCTCTCTCTCTCTCTTCCTCTTCTCTCTCCTCCATCCTCGTCTACAGAGAGCAGATGCTCCATCTCACTTTATGGGGGGGGGGGGGGGGGGGGGGGGGGGGGGGGGGGGGGGGGTGGGGGGGGGGGGGGTGGGGGGGGAATTGGGGGGGGGGGGGGGGGGGGGGGGGGGGGGGGGGGGGGGGGGGGGGGGGGTCTCTCTCCTAGTGTTCTCTCTCTCTCT
>NC_134797.1:8527020-8529520 GCF_046742065.1 Oratosquilla oratoria | reverse complement strand
TACGTCCCTTGTAATTTTGGCTTTCTGCATAATTTTACTTATTACATTTACTTTTCTGGTGTTATATTTGCTGTCCCCCCCCTTGTGATTGTGCAATTATGTCCTTTAGGAGTCGTTTACAAACGTATCATATTTGTTTTAAATTCATAGACACGTATCTTTTTCACTGTTTTCGTTAACACGTATCCTTGTTTGTCCTTGAATCATAATCAATGACTTGTGCCTTATTCGTTACTTATAATTATTCCTCCGTGCAATATGATGATATCTGTTCAGGAGCTTAAAGGAACATCTATAGCTTAAGGCCTCCGCAGGAGGAGATATCGGCAAATACGTCATAGAACCAGCAGACGCTATTGAAACGAGAAGCACGTGAAAAAGAGCGACTCACCAAGAAGGAGGAAATTGAGCACAAGTCCCGCAATAGCAGAAATTGAAGATGGAAGCGGAGAAGGCCAAGAATGAAGCAGAGAAGGAGAAGGCCAAAGATTTGACAGGCAGAGAAGAAGGCCAAGATTGAAGCGAAAAAGGGAGGAGCTAGAGCTAGCTCTAATCAACGGCGACAATGCAACCTACAGCCGCACTCGTAACTACTCCCACATGATTCGGGCTAACGTCGTCCCCAGACTACTCCCCTCTATTAACACAGGGGGAAGATAAAAGCCGACATAACCGTAACCGTTTTGGAAGATAAATTGCAGAACTACTTAAGCTGAGTTATCAGAACAGCTATGGGTGCCGTGATACTCGCCTGGTACCCTTACTTCCGGGAAAGGCAGCAGATTATGTACATATCTCTCTCCCCCCCAGAGAATAACTAAGAACTAATGAGCTACTGAAGAAAGCTTTAATTGTCAGGATTATAACACAAGATCTCCTGAAGGTTACCCACCCGGCGTAAGAACTTTCGGAATGCCCAGCTTTCTCCAGGAGAAAACTTTCTTCATTCCTCCTTTCAACTAAACCAGCCTATTCCAGTCGAGTTATGATTCCTCAGCGGTAGTGGAAAAACTTTCAATAATGATTGAAAGACTTTAAGAAACTTTGACCAGTTTTTGTCTTTTATCCATCTCGCCTTATTTGTCTTTTTCCCTCCATCCAGACTTGCGTTTGGTCTCCGTTTTCTTTCAATCAAGGAACGACGACGCCCCGTCTATAAAGGAACGACGCCCCTCTACGTTAACCTGAGGCCATTCGTTTGGCTGACCGAATGGATGACAGCCCACCACCTAATCCTTCCAATCCGAACCTCGAATCCAAATGCAAAGATGTTCCTCTCGACCACCTAACAGGAGCCGCCTAAGGTAACCAACGGTGACTCCCGAATCCGGACTAGCGGCCCGCAAGGAGACCCTCCAAACACGCGACCAACCTTTGACATGTCAATGTCACGGTTGTGGAGAAATTGGACACATACGGCCACGTTGCCCTAGGAATCTCCCCATCCCCGCACTACGTTTCAATTTCAAAGAAGGCACGTCCAACCTACGCAGCCATATAAGGTAGGGTTTTGCCTGTCTGAAAGAACATCCCCCCTCCCTCACTGCTTCCAGAGGCCTCGTGTACCATCACATTGGGGGGCCTGGGTGTCTACTATAATCCGTTCCTGGACACAACCGGATGTTCCAGGCGGTAGGACGAAACCAGATGAGATGGCTACCAAAGATATAGATGGCCCGAGTTGCAATAAAGGTCTATGATTGCCGACTACAATGGCCCCGAGAAGAATGCCTTTCCTCTGGTTTCTTGTTACCTTCGATGTTCCTTATTATAACGAGGGATGGACCGAACGGTCGTCAGAGCACCCATTCAAATTTGGCCTAGTGTCTTAATTGGTACCGTTTCCAGCGCGTTAAAGATCCTAATATATCTGAATGTTCCCTCTCCATCTGATGACTCGCGCAATTCTACCACGCCCGACACAAACCAAACTGCTACAACACACCTCACCCAAGCACCTGGTATGTGATGGCACGAAGTCCCAGACCCGAGCCGGGCAAAATGAAACCGGATTCATTCACCCCTTAGCTCTGCCTGCCCTACAACCTCTCTCGGTGACGCCCAGACAACTTCCATCTACTCCCAGTCCTCCGTGTGAGACAACAATCTCTGGCCGCAAGAGGCAGAAAGCAGCCACGGGAGAAATAGACCGGAACGAGAACACGGGTCATACTTTACCATATTGTCAAGAAACGGAACGGTCTCCCTCTACTCTATCGGAAATGATTTAAACTTCTCATCGCCCTGATAAGGTCAGAATGACAACATTGGTTTTTATCCCCGTGATTGTCGCCCTGTTATCCTCTCCTCATTCCATTGCTCATGAGAGGCCCTTTTAGCTGGACACTTCTCTCTCACACACCGTAAGACGGAATTAAAGTAAAAGGTGGCAGCACAATTTTACTCATGGCCTAGGTATGGGAACCGACAATCAGAACCTTCATTCGGTCTTGGTGGACAAATGTCAACGCTTCTCAGCGAAGGGACGAGTACCACCAGT
>NC_134797.1:8525448-8526520 GCF_046742065.1 Oratosquilla oratoria | reverse complement strand
TCTCAACCCTGGATGGATGAACAACTTGAAAGTTCACCCAGGATGAAAGAAATGACAATAACACAAAGGGGAAAATAAGAGACCAAATAAATAAGCCTAGATGTCACAAAGTTCGCATGGACCAGATGAAATTGCATATTGGATATTGAAAGAGTGTATAAACGAAACAGACAGATAATATACAACACGATAATAGACTTCTCATTAAAAAGAGGGAAAGGTACCGCAAGATTTGGCAAGATGCAAACATATTAACCAATACACAAAGGAGGAAACAGGGAAGATCCAACAAACTTTAGACCGGTGTCCCCTCACAAGCACAGTAGCAAAAAATATGCAGAAAGATTATCAGGAGCAGATGGACCTAACATTTGGAAGAAAACACAAAAATAAACCCCATACAATTTGGTTTTAGAAGTGGAAGATCGTGCAACCACCAGTCTAATCTGCTTTTACCTCGTACTAATTGAAATAATACAAGATAGAGATGAATGGGCGGACTGCGCCTTACTGGATTTTGCAGAGAGCTTTTGACAAGGTACCACAACAAAAAAAATAATAACCTAATGTGAAAAAATAGAAGGAATTCAAGGCAAACTGTTGGAAATGAATGAAGGACTTCTTAACTGGGAGAAAATTGAGAGTGGTACTTAGAGACAAAAATTTCGAAATGGGAAGATGAAAAAAGTGGCGGTCCCACAAGGCTCTGTTTTGGCTTCTTAATGTTTATCATATACATTAATGATATGGAAAAAAGTGTAAATTGTTACATGAATTTTTTGGCCGACGATGTTAAATTACTCAAGAGAGTGAAGACAGAAGAATATTGCAGATCGCTACAAAATGACCTGCATACAAAGTATGGGAAGGTGGAGCCAGTAAACGAAGAGATGAATTTCAACATCAAGAAATGTAGCACAAGGTAAATTGGAAAAGTAAAAAAATAGAGTTTTGGAAAAATATACGAAGGGATACAAAGTAGTAATGATAGTAAACACAGAGAGGGACCTAGGAGTAATCATATCGAAGTGACCCTTGCTAACCCGACAAACATGTAAACAAGTTATTTCGG
>NC_134797.1:8505448-8520448 GCF_046742065.1 Oratosquilla oratoria | reverse complement strand
AATAAAACAACGAACCTACCATTCTTGAAGAAAAGAAGAGAAAGAGGTGACCTGATAGGAGCGTTTCAGGTCGTTAGAGGAGGCGAGAAATAATGACAGAAAATTTCTTATTTGCTACGGATTCATCACCATGTAGGGAAATTAAATAAAGATGAGACCACATGTCTAAGAGGGTCTTTAAGAGTTAGTACCAATTCAATGTTTTTAAACATCGTCGTTGTTATTGGCTTCCATCAGGAAAATAGAAATCTTAAGCTGCCTTGGAATCAATTACCCCAATATATATATATAGTATATAATGATAGACTATTTATATATAAATTTATATATATATCTATACTTATATATATATATATATTTATATGTTATATACATATATTTATATGCACACACACACACATTTATATATAAGACATATATTATATATGAAATATATATACATATATATATGTATATATATATATTACATATATATATGTAATATATATTATATACATATTATTATACTAATATATATATATAATATATATATATACATTTAATCTATTTGAAATTGGGATGTCCTATATTACATAAATAAAGTAATCCCCAGAAAAGAAAATTCGATAATAATAACGGTCTTCGTCTCTGACACAATTATGAGGTCATTCAGATATCAAGAAGATGGTAACAAAACCACATTATCACCGATAAGGGTTTATGCAATATCATACCAGTGAATGGAAAAACACTGATTGCCGCGAAAAATAGAATTATACGGATTAAGGAGCAATAGGCACATTTAGAAATCATGTTGAATTGTGGGTTTTGAATAAGAGAGAGAGAAAGAGGTGATAAGAGTGGGGTAAGAGATAAAAAAAAGAGAAGTGAGATGGGGGTAAAGATGGGAAATTGAAAAGAGAAAAAAGAGAGTGAGAGAGATACAACCTTCCCCCTTACATAAACATGTCTCGTTCTTGCCATCATCTCTCCTTCTCTTTTCTTACGAATTGCGACAGTTTATTTTCTTCGCTTTGCCTGATGTTCCTGTCACATGACTCTCACTTGTATGGGGACGGGTCCGCCTGCAACAAAGCTATGATTTTGCCTCTGCGCCAACCCATACCAAGCCTGATGTTTTCCTTGGAAAACATATGAACTAAACGAGATTGCGAACAACCACACGCACGCACACACGCACTCTTAACGCACACGCATTACTTACACAAAGTGTTGTGTGTCTACTCACTCTTCCTGCATCAAGAAAATCCCTGTCATGCATTTTTATTGTTTGTCCTATTGAGACAATTTCTTCACGCGCCTCAGTCAACTTGAAGAAACAAAATGTGGGAAGTTGTTCTTACCTCGTGCATTCAGACATAGACTGGTACAATACAAATACACGACCATTCCAAGGCTCTTCTTATCGGAAAAAACGGCCGCCACGAATACTCACTCCCTCCTTCCTCCCTCTTAGTTTTCTGTGCTCCAGTGCTACCACAGGTACACAAGACCCGCCTGGGAGTTGCGTGGGTACCAAATACACATGTACTCAAACACACACACACATACACACAACACACACAAACACCTACACACACTAACACACAGACACACCACACACACAGCACACAATCCCACTCACACACACACACACATCACTCACACACACACACACATACACACATACACACACACACACACACACACACACACACAGCAGACACACACACACACACACAACACGCACATACACACACACTCCCTACATACTCACGAGCGCACGTAAGTCCTGGCGTATTTGTTGTATTTGGCTTGTACATCCTTGCATACAATTTCTGCCTGCAGTAACTGTGTGTTCGTCCTTTATACAAACGCGTAGTTGTGGAGAAATCAAGTAGCAGTTTCTGGCGATCCAGTTATCCGAAACAAAGAAGTACTTTGCTTATTATCATGATTATGTAGCCTGATAATAACTCTGTTGTAGGTTTCCTAAATCTTCAACTGTACAGTCATTCCCGTAAGTACAATACACAGATACTGCATATGCGCGCATATGCACAACTACAACCAGAGTGTACCTATACAAGCACTCAAATATAACCCACACTCATACTCACCCATAAAATAAAGCTAACATATAAAATCAGCCTACCAGCGCTCACCGCGCACCTACACACGATTAAGATCAAATCAGATAATGGGCACACTACACATCCACCCACACTAATGATCATACACACACACACACAACACACACATAATCACACAACACACACACACACCAAACACATACACACCCATGACACACACAAACACACACACACACAACACACACACACACACACACACACACACAGACTCACACACACACACAACCCGCCACACACACACACACACCTGCACATACACACACACACACATGGATCAAACATCAAAAAAAAAATGGATAAAAGCAGATTCAGGTCATCATCATTAACGAAGTAAAGGTAAAGTTTTGGTGAACGGGCAAGGGGCTAAAGTCCATGACCACTGGCTCCATTTCCTTATACTACAACTAAGTGAATACAGCTACATATAACGCACACACTATACCCAACAAATCAATGCTTTCAGCCGCGGCCACACTATAACACAACTTCCCTAACTGCAGAACATTTATATTCAATATCATCTTCCAGCAATGTACCACAAACACGCCCATACCCGTACCAAACCCATAAAGACTTAAGAAAAACTCCAAAGGAAAAGCAGAAAGGCCCGGCCTTATAAAATATGTCTTCGAACTGTCGGAAAAGGCATGGGGGAGTGTTAGAACACTACTAGCTTTCTCCTAGGCCTCTCCGTCCCCTCTCTCTTCCGGTTATCTGTGAGCCCCTACACACTACGGCAACACACAAAAGCCCCATAGCATTTCGCGATCTTTCCTTGCTTAATGAGAGTGTTTCTCTCGGCTCATTCCTCCTGGGTCTGGTTGTCTTTTGTACAGAGTCAGGCAGATACCCTAGATAGAAGCACTGGTGAACTACTGTTCCATGGATTTCGTTCAATAAAAAAGAGAGATTTATTTTTATTTGTTTATTTGGTGTTTTAATTCCTGACGTAGGTCATTAAAATATGCCACGTTTAACCACCTCTCGGAACAAACGTTTGACGCAATAGTCAAACGTTCGACAATCCCATGACAAACATTGGATTTGTTTATTGTTCAACTTATGGGTAATAATCCAGGAAACGCAGAAACAGAAATAATTTTGAGACAAAGGCTAAATCCATGGGAAATCTTCAACGTAATCAGCCCATCCAGGTGTTTCGAGAATATGGAAATTTAGCACATGCACGTTCTGCATTGTAAGGACTGCCAGAGGGCGAAAGAGAAGTATTTTGCAAAGAATATCTAATATAACCTCATAAAGCTTCCATAATATATACATATATTATCAGGTGAAAAATGTATTCGTTGGTAACTCATTCTCCCTCCTTCCCAGAATTCTCATTTATAAACACTCAGAGAATTTAATCACAAAAATACAAAAAAGAGTGAATTATTTTCTAGTAAGAAAAAATGCTTCAGCGACCTGGATGTAATTTCCTCTTTTTTCATCTCACTCATGTCCAGTATTGATGAACGGAGTTCTATTACTATCCTTTCACTGGAAACTAAGCTACAATACCATTTCAGGGACAAATTCCCCACTTCCCGTTTCAAAAAATCATATTTGCGCTTACCCTCAATCGTCGTGCGTGGTTCACAGTCAATTTTTTCTTCCTTCCAGAATTCTTTTTTCAGAACAATTAAATTTGGGTTGGAGCATGGGGGTTCCCAAATCTCTCTCCAATCTCTCTTCCTGTATTGGGCCAATCTGGTTAACAAATGGAATACTTTGAGTCTGAATCTTCCCTGCCCACCATATTAAACCCGCCCAGATATGGTTTGGGTTACAGATACGTAGATGAACATTTTCACTCTTTTGGGATGAAAACTGGGGCTCCATTTCGATAACTTCTTTCTTCTGACTAATCTTAAACACATTCCCTTAAGCCTCCAACATTAAGTTTAAAAGTTGAATGGGAAGAACAACGGTAAGCTACCCTTTTTAGATGGTTCTTATTGTTCGTTCGACGGAGACAAGGCTTGCTTTTACCGTCTAATAGAAAAGAAAAACCCATTGCTGGTAGATTGATCTTCATTTTTTTTTCAGCAGATCCACTCCAGACAAAGTAAAAAGGTAGCGTCCGGCTTCAGGATTACTTTCCTTTCGAGCTCTTAGAATTTGCAGCCCAGAATATTGCGTCCCGCCCAGTTTCTTGAAGGAGAAATTTAACATTATAAAATCTCAACTTAGTAATTTAGCTATACCCCGAAATTGGTTCGTGGGCAAAGCCCTCAGCCCTTCAGCCGAGCGAGATATCTACCAATTTTTTTCAACAAACCACCCCACCGAACTCACGGTACTTTCTCTTCCTCTAATTTTTCATTGGGTAAGGAGCTCTTTTAATCGTTCCCTTTTCTTGTAATCATTTCATTCCCTTCGAACCAAGTTTCTTCCCAAAGACAAATCAAATATGATTAATTATTAACCCTAACACAATTTAATAAAACAAAGGTGGTAAAATGTCCATCAAAGGTTTAAAAGAAGAACTAGAGCCCGGCGCAGGGGGTTTAATTCGATTCCGTGTAAAAGGTTGTGAACTTAGTTTTACACCAATCGGACAGAACTGGAAGGGAATTTTGGAATACAACCAGGATGATTGAACATAAACGTTCCAATTAAAATATTCTCAATCGATAGCTCAGCAGTGTTTCCACAACATGTTTAAGCAATTTAACACATTGTTTAGATTGGGACAGAGCTGAGCTTATTTATAAATCCAGATGTGGAAGTTCAGGAGAAAAATTGGTTAGAGATCTACGATCATATGTAAATTTCATGCCCAAACATGAAGCATTTCAAAGGGGGCAATCTGGGTCCCCGGACATAATGTCCGGGACTCTTCATCTCCAACACTTAGTGAAAGCTCATTTGCCTTCCTGACCTCACATCACGAGAGTGAGGAAGAGGGTAGAGATATCTTCCCATGTTCCCCCCTTTCTTTTGTTAAGGGTGCTACTCTAAACACGACGGCCCATCGCACGCCGCCGGACCCTCTCTCTTATATTTGTATCTACTGAAGAGGATTGCAGTTTTGCAATCGAAATATAATAGATTCCTCCCCGTTTCCAGTACTTTTCTACTCCAACAGTGGTTTCGTCTTCTACGGTATTGACAAATGTGGTTGATTACATTTTTCACTCTGTAACCTACTACCACGATGGAGGAATTCTCTTTCACTCAAGCACTTTATCCTTTTTTTTGTTCCACCGCTACCCCAACCTACCCCCCTGTGCACAAGTCACCTTACAGACAATTTTGAATCAGCCGATTTTGAGATCATCAGGCAGGAAAAAGAAGAAACCCTAAAACACTTTTTCTAAGTGAGCTGCTTAGCGGAACATCCAGGTGTGTGTGCCCAAATTCGTTTGGTTTTCCACAAGCATAAGCAGGTTGGTGTGTACAAGCTTTCTTCCCCTGCCTATCCTGTTTCCCGTCCGCTACAATTAGTGATTTTCCTTTTGGAACGGATTCAACTGTGACGTCCCCCTTGGAGATAGAAAGGAATGTGCACATCTTCTACGTTTGCGACGCATGAGACACTGCAAAAGCACTGCAACGCACGCGCTTCTCTAGGAATCTTTTGCTCCCTTTGGTGTCCGTTATGAAGGAGTGTTCCCGGTTCCTTAAAAAATGTGGTCCCCAATGTGCCCATCACGAACAAGCCACTGACATAAGTGAACCACTCATAAAGGTAATTTTCTTAACAAAAGACTTTTAGGGGCTTTGTAATCCTAGTTGTATGGGTCCAAAGTATTGATGTGCAGGCCAATTTTTAGACAATGATGGTTTAATTCTTTCTAGTGTTGTTTTTCTTCCTTCCCCACAAAATCAACCAACTAGAAGTCTTTAGGCCTTGGTTTGCAAATTTGCCCTCAAACCAGAGAAGCATCATGCTTAAATGGACATTTCTCGTAGGTTTTAATAAAGTGGTGGGTGGGGTGTTCCTATCTAATTATACAACTATGACAAAAATTTATTATCGGTTTAAATAGAAGTAGGGGCGCTTTTCTTATGTTTTTGCAAGGCATTTGCAGATTGTTGGGTTGATAAAAGAAATGGACTTCCCCATTAGGTATCAAAATAGTTTGGAGGAAGCAATTTAGGAGCATGGATAACATTATTATTTACAAAGGACAGACAAGGGTAGAAAAAGTAGTTATTCCTTTTACCATGACAGTTACTTTAGATAAATGCCCAAGGCCCTTCTTAAACATGACACGGGATACATATGAGTCAACTTAATTATATTCGAAAATCCACTTAAAAACATGTCTGGACCACTTTTCAACACCACAAAAGAAGTTGAGCGTTGAAAACATCACTAATGACGAAAGAGGTATATGAAAACTCAGAAGTAGTTAAATCCTAAGTTGCCTTAATATCGTACTGGCCTTTTTCCAAAATCTTGCATAAAAAAGACTTTGATATAGTCGTATTTCGCGCTCTTCCTTTGCCGTCCCCTTCAGACCGTATCATCTATCATCTCCAACCGGGGGATCTTGTACCAGTCAAGCGTTTCTAAATTTCAAAAGTAATGGTTAGCAAACCTTTAAAAAAAAATCATTTATTCTATAGACTCTCCTTATCAATCTTGATACGGACATATAATTCTTAATCCAGCCTCCTAATTATCCTACCGTTCGTTTGGTAACTTTCTCTGCTCGGGCGTTTTCTCTGTGGCTGTCTCCCTAGTGTGTTCTCGCCCCTCTTGTGTTCCGCTCCTGTTCGTGTGTTGTGGGGGTTGGTGTTTTCTCTTGTCTGCTTTCCGCCTCTTCACTTCTCTTTTTCCTCTTCTCCCGGTTCCTCTTCCTTTGTGTTCTTCATCTCCCGATGTATCTCCATTTAAAAAACACTCAGAGGGAATGTGCTATCACAAAAATAAAAAAGAGAAATGATTGAATTTGTCTTGTTTGCTTCTTGTCTAGTAGAAAAATGCTTAGGAGTCCGCCTGTAGTTGTAATTTCTCTTTTCCACTGGCATGTCTGTATTGAGATGACGTGGTATCTAATCCTTCCCTGGTAAACTCTAAGCTACAAACCGATTTCAGGACAAATTCCTTTCCCCCCCACTGTCCTCCTGTTTGCCCGTTTTTCAATAAATATCAATTTGCGGTCCTCATTGTGCGTACTGTTGTGTCGACAGTGTACATCAATTTCGAGTTCCTTCCTGTCCAGTATTCGTCTAGTTTTTCAGGAGCTCAGAGACAAAAAATTGGTTTGTAGCATGGGTTGCAAATGCACTCTTCCTGTATTGGTGCCAATTGTCTGTACATGGCATACTTTGATAGTTCTGTTCTTGGGCTCCTGCTTCTTTCTTTCTCGGTGTCTGGCTCTTCTCTTCAGGCCTCCCCAGTTAAACCCGCATGATATGGTTTGGTATGTTTTAGATACGGTAGAGTGATCGATTTTTCACTCTTTTGGGATGAAAATTGGGTGGCTCATTTCTCGATAACTTCTTTGCTAATTTTAATTCCTTAGCTGAGGAACGACCTCCAATCATTAAGTTTAAAGTTGAAATTGGGAAGAACCAAGTGTAAAAGCTAAAGATCTAGCCTTCTTTTTAGATGTTCTTATGTGTTTCGTGGACGGAGGACATAGTAGCTTGCTTTTTTTACTGAATATTATTTAACCGTCTATAGAAAAGAAACCCGCATTCTGGTAGTTATATTCACTTCAATTTTTTCAGCAGTCACCCAGGACAAAGTAAAAAGTAGCGTCGCTTCCAGGATTAATTCCTTCGAGCTCTTAGAATTTGCAGCCCCCAGATTCTTGAAGGAGAATTATAAACATTATAAAATCTCAACTTAGTAATTTTAGCTTACCTGGATAGGTTCTTGGTCAAAGCCCTCAGCCGCGGGCGAGAATATTCCAATTCTTTTCAACCACGCGCACCCCACCACCCACACACAACATAACACCCCTCCCGCACCCCAACCCAACACCACCACACGTGGCCCACGGGAGTATTTCCTCCTAATTTTTTCATTGGGTAAGCAAGCGCCTGTTTCAAATTTTAATCGTTTCCCAGTTTCTGAATCATGTCATTTCCCTCGACCAAGTTTCTTCTCCTTTTTTCTTTCCTACAAAGACCAAATTAAATATGAATTGGTATTATCTGAAACCGTAACCACCATTAATAAAAAGATGGTAAATGGAAATGTCCATTCAAAGGGTTAAAAGAAGAACAGAGCCAATGGGGTTTTAATCTAATTCGATTCCCGGTGTAAAGTGTTGTGAACTTTGAGTTTTACATTCCGGACAGAACTGGAAAAGGGATTTTTGAAATACCCCAGGATAGATTGAACATAAACGTTTCCATTTAAAATATGCATCCAGATAGCTCAGCCCTGTGTTTTCCAACATGTTAAGTGCAATTTAAACATTGGTTTAGATTGGGGGACAAGAGCTGAGCTTATTTATAAATTCCAGATTGTGAGTTCAGGATGTAAAATGGTAGAATCTACGATCATTGAATTTCAGCCCAACATGAACATTACAATATGGGCAATGGTCCCCGGACATAATGGTCCCGGACTCTTCATCTCCAACATAGTGAAAGCTCAATTGGTCCTCCTGACCTCACAAACTTGTAGTGAGAATAGGGTAGTGATTATCTTCCCAGGTTTTGCCTTTCTTTTTGTTAAGGGTGCTACTTAAACAGGCCGCCCCGTCTCTCTTATTTGTATCTACTGAAGGAGGATGCAGTTTGCAATCGAAATTATATAATTCCCCGTTTCCAGTCTTTTCTACTCCAAACAGTGTTTCTACGTTATATACATATATAGATACATATACATATATATACCATATACATATACATATTACCATATACAAATACATATACATAATACAGCGACATATACACGGGCGTTGCAGCCCTCGTCTCTTATTTATATCTATTCGCACAGGAGTACCAGTTCATACACTACAAAAATATATTAGAATGTAATATAAATACACACTCTCACACACCCAACACACACACCATTTCCACACACACTCACACATATAACACACATATGTGTGGGTGTGTGTGTATAGTGTGTGGTGTGTGTGTGTGTGAGTGGGTGTGTGTCTTTTTAATACGTTACTATACATATATAGATACATGTAGACTATATATACATTTAGTTATATATATATATATATGTATATGTAATATATATATGTAGATGTATATGTATATGTATATGTATATATATATGTATATGTATATTAATTTATATGTATATATATATAGTATATGTATATATATAGTATATAACGTAGAAACCACTGTTGGAGTAGAAAAGACTGGAAACGGGGAATCTATATATTTCGATTGCAAACTGCAATCCTCTTCAGTAGATACAAATAAGAGAGAGGGCGTGCTGTTTAAGTAGCACCCTTAACAAAAGAAAGGGGAACATGGGAAGATATCTCTACCCTCTTCTCACTTAGTAATGTGAGGTCAGGAGGCAAATGAGCTTTCACTAAGTTGGAGATGAAGAGTCCGGACATTATGTCCGGGGACCATTGCCCCTTTGAAATATTCATGTTGGGCTGAAATTCAATGATCGTAGATTCTACCATTTTTCTCCTGAACTCACATCTGGATTTATAAATAAGCTCAGCTCTGTCCCAATCTAAACAATGTTTAAATTGCTTAACATGTTGGAACACAGCTGAGGCTATCTTGTGCATATTTAATGGAACGTTTATGTTCAATCATCCTGGTATTCAAATCCCTTCCAGTCTGTCCGATGTAAACTAAGTCACAACCTTTACACGGAATCGAATAAACCCCTTGGCTCTGTTCTTCTTTTTAACCTTTGATGGACATTTACCATCTTTTTATTAATGGTGTTAGGGTAATAATCAATCATAGTTTAATTTGTCTTTGGGAAGAAACTTGGTCGAGGGAATGAATGCTTCAGAAAAGGGAACGATTAAAGAGCTCTTACCCAATGAAAAATTAGAGGAAGTGGGGGTGGTGTTGAAAAAAATTGGATCTCGCTCGGCTGAGGGCTTTGACCAAGAACCAATCCAGGTAAGCTAAATTACTAAGTTGAGATTTTATAATGTTAAATTCTCCTTCAAGAAACTGGGGGCTGCAAATTTCTAAGAGCTCGAAGGAATAATCCTGAAGCGACGCTACTTTTTACTTTGTCTGGGTGACTGCTGAAAAAATGAAGATAACTACCAGAATGGCGTTTCTTTTCTATAGACGGTAAAAGCAAGCTTGTCTCCGTCACGAACAATAAGAAACATCTAAAAAGGGTAGTTTTACCTTGTTTCTTCCCATTCAACTTTAAACTTAATGTTGGAGGCTAAGGAATTAAAATTAGCAAAGAAGTTATCGAATGAGCCCCCAATTTTCATCCCAAAGAGTGAAAATGTCATCTACGTATCTAAAACCAAACCATATCTGCGGGTTTAATGGTGGGCAGAAGAACAGACTCAAAGTATTCCATGTACAGATTGGCCAATACAGGAGAGAGATTTGAACCCATGCTACAACCAAATTTTTGTCTGAAAAAAGAATTCTGGAAGGAAGAAAAAATTGATGTGACACACAGACGAATGAGCGCAATGATTTTTGAAACGGGAAGTGGGAATTTGTCCTGAAATGGTTGTAGCTTAGTTTCCAGGAAGGATAGAACGTCATCAATACAGACATGAGTGAAAAGAGAAATTACATCCAGGCTAAGCATTTTTCTACTAGAAAAATTCACTTTTTTTATTTTTGTGATGAAATCCTCTGAGTGTTTTAAATGAGAATCGGAGAAAGTACCAACGAACGGGGATAAAAGGTTTGCTAACCATTTAGAAAGCTTGCTGGTACAAGATCCCCGGTTGGAGATGATAGGTCTGAGGGGAATATCAGTTTTATGCAATTTTGGAAGGCCATAGAAATAAGGCAACTTAGGATTAATCACTTTGAGTTTCAATACCTCTTCGTCTTTAGTGATGTTACGAACTTCTTTGTTGAAAGTGGCAGACATGTTTTTAAGTGGATTTTTAATAAGTTGCTCATATGTATCCGTGTCATTTAGAAGGGCCATGGCTTTATCTACGTAACTGTCATGGTCAAGAATAACTATTTTACTACCCTTGTCTGCCTTTGTAATAATAATGTTATCCATGCTCCTAATTGCTTCCAAACTATTTTGATACCTAATGGGAAGTCCATTTCTTTTATCAAAACAATCTGCAATGCCTTGCAAAAGAGCCCCTTTTAAACATAATAAATTTTTGTCATAGTTGTTATTAGCTAGGAATTTATTAAAACCTACGAGAAAGTCCATAGCATGATGCTTCTCTGGTTTGAGGGCAAAATTCAAACCAAGGCCTAAGACTTCTAGTTGTGATTTTGTGAAAACAACACTAGAAAGATTAACATCATTGTCTAAAATGGCATACTTTGACCATACACTATTATTACAAAGCCTAATAAGTTTTTTGTTCAAAATACCTTTATGATGTTCACTTATGTCATTGGCTTGTTCGTGGGCACATTTTTGAAGGAACCGGAACACTCCTTCATAACGGCAAAGGAGCAAAAGATTCCTAGAAGCCGTGCGTGAACGTAGATGTGCATTCTCTATCTCCAGGGACGTCAGTTGAATCCGTTCCAAAAGGAAATCACTAATGTAGGACGGAAAGCTGTACCCCAACTGCTTATGCTTGTGAAAACCAAACGAATTTGGGCACACCTGTTCCGCTAAGCACTCACTTAGAAAAAGTTTTAGGTTCTTCTTTTTCCTGCTGATGATCAACGCTGATTCAAATTGTCTGTAAGGTGACTTGAGCACAGGGTAGCGGTGGAAAAGTAGCTTGAGTGAAGAGAATGCCTCCATCGTGGTAGTAATGTTACAGGTGAAAAATGTAATCACACATTTGTCAATAACGTAGAAACCACTGTTGGAGTAGAAAAGACTGGAAACGGGGAATCTATATATTTCGATTGCAAACTGCAATCCTCTTCAGTAGATACAAATAAGAGAGAGGGCGTGCTGTTTAAGTAGCACCCTTAACAAAAGAAAGGGGAACATGGGAAGATATCTCTACCCTCTTCTCACTCCGTATGTGAGGTCAGGAGGCAAATGAGCTTTCACTAAGTTGGAGATGAAGAGTCCGGACATTATGTCCGGGGACCATTGCCCCTTTGAAATGTTCATGTTGGGCTGAAATTCAATGATCGTAGATTCTACCATTTTTCTCCTGAACTCACATCTGGATTTATAAATAAGCTCAGCTCTGTCCCAATCTAAACAATGTTTAAATTGCTTAACATGTTGGAACACAGCTGAGCTATCTTGTGCATATTTAATGGAACGTTTATGTTCAATCATCCTGGTATTCAAATCCCTTCCAGTCTGTCCGATGTAAACTAAGTCACAACCTTTACACGGAATCGAATAAACCCCTTGGCTCTGTTCTTCTTTTAACCTTTGATGGACATTTACCACCTTTTTATTAATGGTGTTAGGGTAATAATTAATCATATTTGATTTGTCTTTGGGAAGAAACTTGGTCGAGGGAATGAATGATTCAGAAAAGGGAACGATTAAAGAGCTCTTACCCAATGAAAAATTAGAGGAAGTGGGGGTGGTGTTGAAAAAATTGGATCTCGCTCGGCTGAGGGCTTTGACCAAGAACCAATCCGGGTAAGCTAAATTACTAAGTTGAGATTTTATAATGTTAAATTCTCCTTCAAGAAACTGGGGGCTGCAAATTCTAAGAGCTCGAAGGAATAATCCTGAAGCGACGCTACTTTTTACTTTGTCTGGGTGACTGCTGAAAAAATGAAGATAACTACCAGAATGGGTTTCTTTTCTATAGACGGTAAAAGCAAGCTTGTCTCCGTCACGAACAATAAGAACATCTAAAAAGGGTAGCTTACCTTGTTCTTCCCATTCAACTTTAAACTTAATGTTGGAGGCTAAGGAATTTAAATTAGCAAAGAAGTTATCGAATGAGCCCCAATTTTCATCCCAAAGAGTGAAAATGTCATCTACGTATCTAAACCAAACCATATCTGCGGGTTTAATGGTGGGCAGAAGAACAGACTCAAAGTATTCCATGTACAGATTGGCCAATACAGGAGAGAGATTTGAACCCATGCTACAACCAAATTTTTGTCTGAAAAAAGAATTCTGGAAGGAAAAAACATTGATGTGACACACAGACGAAGGAGCGCAATGATTTTTGCAACGGGAAGTGGGAATTTGTCCTGAAATGGTTGTAGCTTAGTTTCCAGGAAGGATAGAACGTCATCAATACAGACATGAGTGAAAAGAGAAATTACATCCAGGCTGAGCATTTTTCTACTAGAAAAATTCACTTTTTTAATTTTTGTGATTAAATCCTCTGAGTGTTTTAAATGAGAATCGGAGAAAGTACCAACGATTACATTTTTCACCTGTAATATATGTATATATTATGGAGCTTTAGAGGTATATTAGATCATTATTTGCAAATACATCTCTTTCGCCCTCTGGCAGTCTTACAAATGCAGAACGTGCCATGGTGCTTATTTCCATATTTCTCGAACACCTGGAGGGCCTGAATACGTTGAAGATTTCCCTGGATTTAGCTTTGTCTCAAATTATTTCTGTTTCTGCGTTTCCTGGATATTACCCATAAAGTTGAACAATAAAACTCAAATATTTGTCATTGGATTGTCGAACGTTTGACTTTTGGCCGTCAAACGTTTGTTCCGAAGTGGTGGTTAAACGTGCATATTTTTATGACCTTCGCTCAGGAATTAAAACACAAAATAAACAAATAAATAAATCTTTTTTTTTATTGAACGAAATCCATGGAACAGTAGTTCACCAGTGCTTCTATCCTTGGGGATACTGCCTCGACTGCTGGTACATAAGACAACAGACCCAGGAGAATGAGCCGAGAGAAAACTCTCATTAAGAAGGAAAGATAGACGAAATGTATGGGGCTTTTGTGTGTTGCCCGTAGTGTGTAGGGGCTCACAGATAACCGGAGAGAGGGGACCGAGAGAGGCTAGGAGAAGCTAGTAGTGTTTCTAACACTCCCCCATGCCCTTTTCCCGACAGTTGAAGACATAATTTTTAAGTGCAGGGCCTTCTGCTTTTCCTTTGGAGTTTTATAAGTCTTTCTGGGTTTGGTTACGGGTATGGGCGTGTTTGTGGTACAATGCTGGATGATGATATGAATATAAATGTTCTGAGTTATGGAAGTTGTGTATAGGTGTGGCCGCGGATGAAAGAATTGATTTTTGGGTATGTGTGTGCGTTTATGTAGCTGTATTCACTTAGTTGTAGTATAAGGAACTGGAGCCGTGGTCATGGACTTCTCCCCTTGCCCCCGTTCACCAAACTTTACCTTTAATTCGTTTATGATGTTGACCTGAATCATGCTTTTATCCATTTTTTTTGTGTTTGACTCCATGTGTGTGTGTGTGTATGTGTGTGTGTGTGTGTGTGTGTGTGTGTGTGTGTGTGTGTGTGTGTGTGTGTGTGTGTGTGTGTGTGTGTGTGTGTGTGTGTGTGTGTGTGTGTGTGTGTGTGTGTTTGTGTGTGTGTGTGTGTGTGTGTGTGTGTGTGTGTGTGTGTGTGTGTATGTATTAGTGTGGGTGGATGTGGGTGTGCAATTATTTGATTTGATTAATAATCGTGTGTAGGTGCGCGAGTGAGCGCTGGTAGGCATGATTAAATGTAGATTTATTTATGGGTGAGTATGAGTGTGGGTATATTTGAGTGCATGTATAGGTACATATGGTTGTGCATATGCGCGCACATGCAGTATGTGTGTATTGTACATACGGGAATGACTGTACAGTTGAAGATATAGGAACCTACAACAGAGTATATTATAATGAGCTACATAATCATGATAATAAGCAA
>NC_134797.1:8487948-8492948 GCF_046742065.1 Oratosquilla oratoria | reverse complement strand
TCTTACATTTTGTAATTATTGGCTATTTCTTTGCAAATATAATTATCAATTTTGTACAATCCCAAGTTAAAGTTAAAGTTATTATTATTTCTGATTTTAATCAGGCAACTTTCAATTAAATTCCTTTCGACAAAATTATTGTTGAAAGTAAATACTCTAGCGTTTTCCCCACCTCTCCTAGTGAGGTCCACAACCTTTCCTAGTGAGTTCCACAACCTTCCTAGTGATTTCTACAACCTTTCCTAGTGAGTTCCTTATACTATTGTCCTACTATATTATGTTTGCTGTACCCTCTTTCTTTGTAATTTACACTGAAGATGTAATATACGAAAGCGCTCTGATCCGTTTGTTTATTCTCTTAAGTGGTTACCTTGCATATATATATATATATATATATATATATATATATATATATATATGTATGTATGTATATATATATAAATATATATGTATATATAAATGTATATATGTGTATATATAAATGTATATATGTGTATATATATATATATATATATATATATGTATATATATTTATATGCTGGTACATTGTGACAAGTTGATGAAGGTGGAAAAAGAAGTCACGGGTCTAGTTCCGAGTTACTGAGTTTATTCCTGACCGGTTTCTCTCTATGCTTCTTCAGAAGCTTCCTCTGAAGAAGCATAGAGCGAAACCGGTCAGGAATAAACTCAGGAACTCGGAACTAGACCCGTAAATTCTTTTTCCACGTTCAAATGAACAAATAAACAATTAAACAACCAAACAACCAAAAAACTAAACAACTAAAGACGTAAACATCTAAAAACCTAAACACCTAAACAACTAAACAACAAACCTCTAAACAACTAAACAACTAAACAGCTAAACAGCTAAACACCTAAACACCTAAACAACTAAATAATTAAACAACTAAAAAAAACTAAGCAACTAAACAACTAAACAACTAAACAATTAAACAACTAAACAACTAAACAACTATACAACTAAACAAATTACTTAATTAAGCAATTAATTAAAGTATTTAGTTAATTATTTGTAATTTGAATTATCAGTATAGAAATAATTAAGTAAATAAATAAATAAATAAATATAAAAATGAATAAATAAATAAATAAATATATGAGTAAATGAATTAATATACATATAAAAATAAATATATGTATATATGGTGAAACAAACTATTAAATAGATAAATACATATATAAGAAAACATAAAGAGAAATAGATAGGGAAAAGTATAAGTACGCAATAATAATAATCAATAAAAATAGGTAAACAAGTAAACAAATAAGTAATTGACTTAATCAATTTATACATAAAGAAACACATAAGTAACTAAATTAATTCATTCATTAATTATTAAATTTACGATTAAATATATAAAAAAACTAATTAATAATCATGGAAATATAGACATAGTTAAGCAAATCAATTAGCTATTCAGTAAATTAACAGATAAATAAGGATGTGATTGAAGAGTTGAATAAGAAAATATTACAAGTGATTGTAATAGCAAAAAGAAAAAAAAGAAGAAGAAGAAGAAGACGCAGAGAGCGTATCCTTGCACGCCAAAATGTAGCGCTGGAATCGCGTTTGCATTCATTAATTTTTCAAGCTTCGTTAATTTCGTATAAGTCTACAAGTTTTTCTTCCCGGTCATAAAAAGTGTAAATATAATCATAAAAACATAATGTTTAATTGTAGCTTACAAACGTATTGATGTAAAGGACTGAGATGCAGACTTCTAGACGAGATTAAGAAGACTTGGTGGGAATTGGAACAAATTTTCACAAAATCTGTGTTTGTTCTCTCAAATACGCAATTCCGACTTCAGCGGATGAATGATTTAACTTTGCAAATATAGCTTTCATTACTTGTTATATAAAAATACTTTCTGTAATTTCCCTTTATAACTTTTCTTACTCTGTTCTATTTCCTTTAATTTCCTTTTACAGAAAAGGATATATTTCACATACCCGATTTCCCGTTAGACAGAATAAAGTAACTAAAGTATAATAAGGAAAGAGTTAAGTGAGAGAGCATTTCTTTGATGTTAACTAGCGCTTCTGTCTTTGTAAAAGAGCTGGAGTCTTACTTGCGATAAAGGAAACACTTAAAGAGATTAACAGAATGGTGGAATAGTAGGCTCATATTTCTTCCCTTAGACGAGATGAGTCTCCAACCATAAGTGAATGCAGTGACTCTGGTCCATAGGGGTGTCACTAAACTTCCTATGATGTTGAAATGTGCTTAACCCAATTGGTTAATTAAAGAGTGCCACACGGTTGAAGAAAATTATCTGGTGCCAGAATAGATCCATAAATTTAAAGATAAATTTAAATAGATTTATATATTTAATACATAAGAGGTCATCGAGGTATGTGTGATTTTGATTGAATTGAACCGTCATGCGAATATATTAATTTTTCTTTGATGGAAAATAAATCTTCTTTATATATTTATTTATATTAACCCTCCAATGTCTTGGGAGGTTTCCTTCAGCTAAATAAAATCACTCGGTAGCAAATAGAACAAATATGATAGTAAAATATAACCTCAGGAGAGTTAAGTATATGTTTGCGTGTCTGCGTCTATCGCCATCTGTTCGTCTTCATGCAAATCTCTGCTTGCATCCTCGTTTGGAGTCTTAAGTTTTTCTTTCTTTTTTATTTTATTTTTTAATTTTTCTTTCCTTTTCTTTTTTATTTGTGAATGTCAAGACACGTCGGTGAAATTACATGACAGGTTTCCTTTGTGATTATGTGTGTGTGTGTGTGTGTGTGTGTGTGTGTGTGTGTGTGTGTGTGTGTGTGTGTGTGTGTGTGTGTGTGTGTGTGTGTGTGTGTGTGTGTGTGTGTGTGTGTGTATTGTGTGTATGTGTGTGTGTGTGTGTGTGTGTGTGTGTGTGTGTGTGTGTGTGTGTGTGTGTGTGTGTGTGTGTGTGTGTGTGTGTGTGTGTGTGTGTATGCGTGTGTGTGTGTGTGTGTGTGTGTGTGTGTGTATGTGTGTGTGTGTGTGTGTGTGTGTGTGTGTGTGTGTGTGTGTGTGTGTGTGTGTGTGTGTGTGTGCGTGTGTTTGTGTGTGTGTGTATGTGTATGTGTGTGTGTGTGTGGGTGTGTGTGTGTGTGTGTGTGTGTGTGTGTGTGTGTGTGTGTGTGTGTGTGTGTGTGTGTGTGTGTGTGTGTGTGTGTGTGTGTGTGTGTGTGTGTGTGTGTGTGTGTGTGTGTGTGTGATAATACAATATGTAAATTTGAAGCTTAACAATATCACAGGATGTTTTTTTTCACTCTCCCCCTCGCTCTCTCTCTCTCTCTCTCTCTCTCTCTCTCTCTCTCTCTCTCTCTCTCTCTCTCTCTCTCTCTCTCTCTCTCTCTCTCTCTCTCTCTCTCTCTCTCTCTCTCTCTCTCTCTCTCTCTCTCTCTCTCTCTCTCTCTCTCTCTCTCTCTCTCTCTCTCTCTCTCTCTCTCTCTCTCTCTCTCTCTCTCTCTCTTTGCTTTCTTTCTTTCAGATCGTTTACACGTGTGTATGTGTGTGTTCTCCTCTCACCTCTTGTTTTTAAGACTGTGTTTACCTAGACGCTCTTGACACGTCCTTCCTCTATTTCATGTTCAACACGTTTATTTTTCACCCGAATTCGACTTTTTTCACTCTTCACTTTGCAGTGTTCTCCACTTCTACACTCCCCACTCGCCTCCAACCACCCATTCCTCTCTTTCCTCTTTTTCCTCTCCCTCTCTTTTCCTCGCTCTCTCACTCACTCCCACTTTCAACCTTCCCCCTCTCTTAACTTGTCGCTGTAACTCTCTATTTTTCGTGCCTTCTCTCGTCTCTTCTTTCGCTTTTTCTCTTCTGTTTTATCAGTTCTTCCTTTTCATTTTAACCCCGTATTCTCTTCCTCTAGCTTCTCAATTTCCTCAATATTCTCCTGTTATATAATTCTCTTCATTTTCCTTTTCCTACATCTTTTCCTCCGCTTCCACCTTCCCATCCTCCTCCTTCTCCTTCTTCTTCTCCTTCTACTTCTCCTCTTCCTCCTCCATTTCAACTTCCATCCCCTCTTCTTTCTCTTCATCCTTCTCTTCTCCCTACTTCATCTTTTCATAGTCCTTTAATTTTCTTCATTCCACATCTACTCTCTTCCTCAATCTACATCAACTTATAACTTTCAACTTTTATTTTTCTATTTTCTTCTTTCAAGTTTTCAACTTAGAAATTATGTACTTTGAACTTTGAGTTCTAAAATTTAAGCTTCGATTTCTAAACTGACAATATTGAAAATAGAATACGGAGATTAGAACTTCGATGATGAAATTTCAACTTTGAACTTTGAAATATAGGTTTTGAATTCTGATAGTTGGATTTTATATTTTGGAAAAAAAATGAAAATAAGATTTAGAATTTAGAATTTAGAATTTAGAATTTAGAATTTAGAATTTAGAATTTAGAATTTAGAATTTAGAATTTAGAATTTAGAATTTAGAATTTAGAATTTAGAATTTAGAATTTAGAATTTAGAATTTAGAATTTAGAATTTAGAATTTAGAATTTAGAATTTAGAATTTAGAATTTAGAATTTAGAATTTAGAATTTAGAATTTAGAATTTAGAATATAGAATTTAGAATTTAGAATTTAGAATTTAGAATTTAGAATTTAGAATTTAGAATTTAGAATTTAGAATTTAGAATTTAGAATTTAGAATTTAGAATTTAGAATTTAGAATTTAGAATTTAGAATTTAGAATTTAGAATTTAGAATTTAGAATTTAGAATTTAGAATTTAGAATTTAGAATTTAGAATTTAGAATTTAGAATTTAGAATTTAGAATTTAGAATTTAGAACTTAGAATTTAGAATTTAGAATTTAGAACTTAGAACTTAGAACTTAGAACTTAGAACTTAGAATTTAGAATTTAGAATTTAGAATTTAGAACTTAGAATTTAGAATTTAGAATTTGGAATTTGGAATTTGGAATTTGGAATTTAGAATTTAGAATTTAGAATT
>NC_134797.1:8477948-8482948 GCF_046742065.1 Oratosquilla oratoria | reverse complement strand
ACCTAACCTAACCTAACCTAACCTAACCTAACCTAACCTAACCTAACCTAACCTAACCTAACCTAACCTAACCTAACCTAGCCTAACCTAACTTAACCTAACCTAAACTATCCTAATCTAACCTAACCTAGCCTAACCTAACCTAACCTAACCTAGCCTAACCTAACCTAACCTAACCTAACCTAACCTAACCTAACCTAATCTAACCTAGCCTAACCCAACCCAACCTACTCTAACCTAACCTAACCTAGCCTAACCTAACCTAACCTAACCTAGCCTAACCTAACCTAACCTAACCTAGCCTAACCAAACCTAACCTTGCCTTACCTAACCTAACCTAACCTAACCTAACCTAACCTAACCTAACCTAACCTTACCTAACCTTACCTAACCTAACCTAACCTAACCTAACCTAACCTAACCTAACCTAACCTAACCTAACCTAACCTAACCTAATCTAACCTAGCCTTGCCTAACCTAACCTAACCTAACCTTGCCTAACCTAACCTAACCTAACCTAACCTAACCTAACCTAACCTTACCTAACCTAACCTAACCTAACCTAACCTAACCTAACCTAACCTAACCTAACCTTACCTAACCTTACCTAACCTAACCTAACCTAACCTAACCTAACCTAACCTAACCTAACCTAACCTAACCTAACCTAATCTAACCTAGCCTTGCCTAACCTAACCTAACCTAACCTAACCTTGCCTAACCTAACCTAACCTAACCTAACCTAACCTAACCTAACCTAACCTAACCTAACCTAACCTAACCTAACCTAACCTAACCTAACCTAACCTAACCTAACCTAACCTAACCTAACCTAATCTAACCTAGCCTAACCTAACCTAACCTAACCTGACCTAACCTAACTTAGCCTAATATGACCTAGCCTAACCCAAGCTACGGTAGAGTCATACTGTCTCCTTTTTTCTACTGCATGAGCGTGCTGATGTAATGGACTTAGTTCAATGAACAGCAAATTTGAAAGGAAAAAGAATGTCATTACATTAATTGGCAGATGAGTGCTATTATATATTTTTATATTTTTCTTATTGTTGAATGCTGTTGGTACACCAGAATATACCTTTGCTATGTTATGTTGTTCCTAATAGTGTTCTAGCTAATGCATAATATATATCAAACAGCTAGATATTCGAATGGAATACGTTTCATTGCATTTAAGTGTCATTATCACTCAGGTTGGTCATATGAATCGCTATTAATTTGTCTCAAACCTCTGATTACTCATCTAACCTCTGACCCCTGACCTCTGACCTCTGACCTGTGATCTGTGATCCCTGAGCCCTTGAGCATTTAGGTTAGAGTTCCAATAGCAAGGACAAGAATTATCCAAGCTGTTTATAACATCATATCAAACTCTCTTCAGATCCTCTTAGCTCTGTTTTATTCCATTCACATTTACTTGTTTATTTTTTATTCACTTATTCACTTATCAATTATTCTTTTGTTTGTTTGCTTACTGATCTATTTTCATGTGTGTTTCTTCAGCGCTGTTTTACTTTGATTTGATTTGTCGATTTCTCCTTTGTTGTTCCAATAGCAAGGACAAGAATTATCCAAGCTGTTTATGACATCATATCAAACTCTCTTCAGATCCTCTTAGCTCTGTTTTATTCCATTCACATTTACTTGTTTATTTTTATTCACTTATTCACTTATTAATTATTCATTTGTTTGTTTGCTTACTGATCTATTTTCATGTGTGTTTCTTCAGCGCTGTTTTACTTTTATTTGGTTTGTCAATTTCTCCTTTGTTGTACACTTTCTCATTATTTCCATTACTAACACTCCAGGAATCAACTTTCACTATTAATCCTCCTCCTCCTCTTCCTCTTCCTTATATTCCTCTTCCCTTTTCTCTTTTCTTCTGTTTCTATTTTTTCTTCTCTTTCTCATTCTCATTCTTCCTCTTCGCCTTCCTCCTCTTTCTCCTCCTTCTCATCTTCTTTCTCCCCTCCTTCTTCTGTCCTCTTTCTTTCCCTCTTCGTCTTCTTTCCTTTGTCCTCGTCCTTCTTGTCCTCATCTTCATTTTCATTTTCCTCCTCCTCCTCCTTTCCCTCCTTCTTCTTCAATTCCTCTTCTTCCCTTTCCTTGCACTCCTCTTTCACCTCCTCTTTCCTCCTCGTCTCTGTCTTCTCTTCCTTCTCTTTACCCTCACCGTCCAACTGCCCTCCTTCTCCTGGTATCTATTTTTATTACATTTCATTGCGCTTTATCTCGTTCTTCCCTTTTCTTCTTTCTTCTTCTTACTTTTCTCTCTCTTTATTCATTCAAGACTTTTCAACTATTCTCTCCTCAGTTTATCTTCCTTCTCTTTTTCCTCTTCCCTTCTTTTCCTCATCTTTCTCCTCCTCGTTTCGCTTCTCTCGTTCATCATCATTCTTCTTTTGCCATCTTGCTTGTTTCTTCTCCATTTCGTGTTGTTGCCCATATCACGTTTTCTTCTGTTATTCCGCCTTTTTTCTCTCTTTTCCTTTTTCTCTCTATTTCACGTCTCCCGTTTATTTGCATGTATTCTCTTTTCTCTTCCTTCGTTTCTGTTGCATGTCTCTTTGAGACACAGTTACTGAATATTTGTTTTTCTCTTTTGTCAAGCTTAATATAATTTTGTTTACTTTGAGTTCTTCTTCTTTAAGAAAAGCTCACTACCAGGTGACCTCAGGTTCTGTAGTTTCTACCTTCCTCTCCCTCCTCTGTCTGTCTGTCTGTCTGTCTGTCTGTCTGTCTGTCTGTCTGTCTGTCTGTCTGTCTGTCTGTCTGTCTGTCTGTCTGTCTGTGTCTGTCTGTCTGTCTGTCTGTCTGTCTGTCTGTCTGTCTGTCTGTCTGTCTGTCTGTCTGTCTGTCTGTCTGTCTGTCTGTCTGTCTGTCTGTCTCTCTCTCTCTCTTTCTCTTTTACTATTTATAAATTCAATCATTTCGTTTTCACTTTTTCATCCCTCTTCTTTGCTTAATTTTTTCTATTTTGCCCACTTCCGTCCGTATGCTTTCTTCCCTATTCTGTCCTACTTTATTCACACTCCTCATCTTTCTTTTTTTATATTTGCCCTTTCGCTCTTGTCTTCCCTCCCGCTTTTATAAAGATGAGTATGAATTGGTGAAAAGGGTAACAACTTCTCCGACTTACTTGTAATACAGTTGAGTGAATGATCTCCAAGGCTTTGTCCAGGTGCAAACGGGGAACCCCTACAAAGAATACACCAGATTAGGCCTAGGTCAGGATTTTAGTTCTTTATTTATCGTTGTGAGGTGCAGGTGGCCCTCTGATCCAAATCTGGTGAAGATTCGTTAATTTTATGGTGACATACATTTTTAATAGATATATGTTTTAAGGTGTAACATTTCTGGTGTTGATAATATTTCTTCTCCTGTGTGGTAGAGGACTGATACCCCGAGTTTCATTGTTTATACATTATTCTCGGCTGCATGTGGACCACAGTCTGGTAAAAAAAATCCGTAAAGAAATTCTGAGGTACATACTTAACAGATATGTGTTTTCGTCACCAAGAATTTATGGTTAGATAACATTTCTAGATCTGTACGCCCAGAGATAATACTGAACAGGATATTTTTTGTTCCTTCATAATTCTGGAAATATAGATGCACTGGTGACGTAATTGGAACCGTGCTGGTCTCGTATTCGTTTAGTTCTGGGTTCGAGTCCCACACTCTTCTCCGATCGCCAGCAGTGACTTTTACTTGCCCTAACAGTCTAAGAGCATAAGGCAAAGGTGGCGGCTTCGGCCGTAGTTTCGCGCCTCCTGGCGTAGACTCCTCACTATGTGAACTACCGTGCCAATCTTAAGAAAGATCAGTTGAGAAATTATGACGATTTTTCAGAAAAGGTACTTGTCATACAGGTGAATGAACTAATGTGATAATATCTCACACAAAATACACACAAATTGCTCACTATCACCCGTATTCACACATTGTATACATTTGTTACATTAATATAAACCTGGCCGATGAATCATGACAAAATTTTGCGACAGCAATTCCTCATATGTAGACAGCTTAAGTGAGATGGATACAATACGTATTACTGTTATAGAGCATTTTGACAGCTCTTGTGATTTACTGAACTCCACGAGAAGCACAAACCTAAAGATCAGTGTAATAGAACCGTAGAAGTCATTTATGACCAAAAAAAAAATCACAATTAATTTTGAAGTTAGTTTCAGGTTAATTAGATACTACAAATAAAAAAGATACATACTTCAATATGTAAAATCTTCAAACTTTAAAATTTATATTTTGTATTTTTTTATTTGTAGGCGAAGGGGATTCATGTGATTTTTCTTTTTTTAGAGAACACTAGGTTACAATATTTCACTTTTGTCTTGTACTTGGCCTCAAACCATAATTTTTTATATAAACAAAATAATTTTTTATCCTAAAACCTTGCTTTTTTGGTTTGAACAATGAATTTACATCTTTGCTTTATTTCATTATAGTTTGGGTTACTATTGGTTTTCATGCCAGGACCTTTGCAAAATCTCAATTGCTTATTTAATTACTTTTGAAATGCTGCAAATAAGTTTATAACAATTAAATAAAGAATATCAAGTGTCTTACATATTTTTAAATTTAATAAGATCATTCTTAAACTGACAAGATCTAGCAAGAAATTTCTCATATATGGAAGAATTTGCTTACATTTCGGAAATCTCAAATATTTCATAATGTTATACTATTTTTTCAGAATTTTCAAGAACATTTTAGAACATTCTATTCAATATAAAAATTTCCAGAATACCCTACCTAGAGCTTTTTAGAATACAGTACAGTAGAAATATGTAGAATACTAAAGAAAATTATTTTCTAGAATGATTTAGTATAGTCTAATTTAGGTTCAAGAATATTCTAGAAATATTGAGAACAATCTGGAACATATTCTATAAAGACTAAGAATATTCTAGAGTACTACTTGACAATATAAAAGGTGGGGGTTGCAAACCATCATTGAG
>NC_134797.1:8435448-8470448 GCF_046742065.1 Oratosquilla oratoria | reverse complement strand
AATCTACACTACATTCCACATCAGTGGACATCGAAGCAGCAGTGCAACACTAATTCCTTTAAAGTACTTTCCAGCTTCCCACTTACGAGCCAAAAGCACCTACGCTTTTCTCTGTTTCGCCGACCTCAAAACAATTATCGAAGCACCTTCCAGCATTCCATTTACGAGCCAAAAGCACCGACGCTCTTCGGTGCTTCCCCCACCTCAAGCAACTACGATACAATGCCCTAGTTCTAACACGATCCCTCTTAGCTGCATTTTTCAACACGTCAACATAAATGGATTCTTCAGCCCCTACGGGAAATCTCCACCTGAGGTAACTCTCCACTACCACGACGCCGCCGCTCCACCACGTCAACATAGAGACGCATTCTCCGACATTACAAGGACATCTCCATCAGAGGCATTCCTCCACCATCATGACGCCCGCCGCCTCCACCACGACAACATAGAGACGTTGGACTACCCTTCTCCACCACTGCATGAGTCGGACCATCTCCCCCTCCTCTAACATCGAATCACGCTCCGCCCGATTATCTTTACGTGCCAGACGATCGTCGCAACATCTATCAGCCAACGGCCATACCACTCGGAACACACAGCATCTAAGCTGCGTAAGAATCTTCCCTTTCTTCCTTATTTACTCTTCTATTAATGTAAATCCTGGTTACATATTTTCTAACTCTTCTCACTATAACCTAATACTAATTGCTCCCCCTGTTTCCAGCAGTACATCCTTTCATCTTCTCGCCCTACTGCAGCCCCGTCACTCACCGCCGTATTCCAACATCACATTGTGTAAGTAGATATTTTTCCGTTCTCAGTGCCACCTAGGAGCAACAGTCTCCACACATATTTTTTAATACATGAACGTGTCCAAAGCCCTCTCTGACTCGACAAACCGACCCTATAGACAAAGCCAATCTACGTTTCCACCAACCAGGTCCCTTCTTTTATTTCCAATTCTTCAGACAATTCAACTCCTACGAACAACACAATGACAACGCAAAACCTCATCACAGTCATTGAGGACAAAAAAAGTTTACCACTCTTTAACGGCAGGAACATTCCTCTGCACACCTTCCGCACTGGAATTCACTCAGAAATACTACATAGGAATGTCACAGACGACAAAACAATTATATCTATCTTAACATTCGCAATAGACAATCACAACACTTTAGCTTGTGATGTCATTCAGCCTGATTTGTTTGAGGAAACACATTAATTTGATTTATTTGCAAAACAATTTAAAAAGTCAGCTGTGGCTTTTGATTCACTTGGAACACTTCCCCCCCTATACACCACTAAATAAAAGGCAGTCAAAATAGCTTCAGCATTTAAGAGTGAACTCATAAAAAGATTAAAAAACTCAGACTGAGTCTCAAACAACACAATTTCATTAGATAACTTAATCTCCCTCATTGCATACTATCGCCTTCTCCCACAATTACACTCAGACACGCTCCAGAAAGCTAGCGCCATTACATTCACACTAGGTATTACATTAGGCGAATTCCCAGGGAAATTGTCTGACATAGAACAAATCATAACTCAGATACAAAACCAGTTAGTAACAATAGTGCAAACACACACGATAGTACAGGTCACACGGTCCCCCTCACATAACACGAAAGTACGACATACACCACGCACGCGACATCACTCACGACAACACTCTCCTTCAAGAACACGAATGTTTTATATATACTGCCACAAACCAGGACACTTCGTTAACACGTGTTATCACAGATACCCGTCACAACTGAACCGATACTGTGAGCATCATAGTACTTGTTTTCACACAACTGATCATTGCTGTGTACTCCTGGCACGAGGACACCACAGACAAGAATCCCCAGATAGCTCTCCTGCTGGACATTCACGTAACCCATCTCCTGCAAGACATTCACGTAACACATCTCCTGCAGGACATAATATCATCATTTACCCTGCTCAACATGGCATCATTTATGCTAATCATTTCCTCCCTGGATTACCATCAGCAAATTCCCACAAATTCAACCACATCAACGTGGCTAAGCAGACAAAACCTGATTTAACGCAAATTAATTCTAGCACACCTGCTCAAACTCACCCTGCTTCATCACATAAGGATACACCAGATCTTTACTCAGTTGGCACCGACGCACAAACATTCCAACAAATCTAACTCTTCCATTTGACTACCAGCTGTAGACATACCTTCCAGGCAAAACAAATGCACTAACTACTCACGCATGTCAAAATCAGCGAAACTCAGGACAAAACACCCTGTTAAAATTGGTGTTTATATTGTTTACATCTCTAACCATATCCCTACGTCAACGCTCTCCCCCACACTCTCTGGAACCTATCGTATCTTTGGACATCAATTAAAAAACAAAGTTAAAGCACTCAGGATGCAAAATCTTTCTTGATTCACCTCCTCTTCCTCTCTTAATTTCTTTCCAAAATATATTTTTATTACTTTCAAATCTGCTCTCTTCCTTGACTTCATTATCTTATGCTTTACTTCTCTTCTCTTTGCTTTGTCCCTCTGATATGATTCCCTCGTCCTATTTTGTAACCAATCTGTGAAATCTCGCTTCTTTTCTTCTACAATCTTCTTTGCTTCCTCACCCCACCACTCACTACCCTTCCTCTATTTCCTCCCGCCCTCCTTGTTCCACACACCATCTTTGCACACCATGTGACGCCCTCCTTGAACCATCCCTTATTCCTCCTCCACTCCTAGTTCTACTCTATCCTTCATTCTCTCCCATTCCTCTCTCAGCTTCTTCTTGTACTCCTCTTTTTTCCTTATCATTTAAGCAGTTCACTCGAAGCACCTCCCTACCTTTTGTCCCTTTCTTCTTTCTCCATCTATCCTCCACTCTCAACTTACCTTCCACCAGAAAATTATATGATATCCCCCACTCTCTCCCCTTAGAACATGTACATCCTTAACTCTTCCTATTATACTCCTATCTATCACTACAGTCCATTAACGCTCTATCTACCACCCTTCCATCCACCATCTTCTCCCATGTGTAATTATGCTTGACTTTCTTCCTAAACATTGTATTTGCTATCATCAACTCTCTTTCTAGACACATCTTCACCATCAACTCTCCACTACGATTCTTTCCTGGAACTCCACATTTCCCAACTACTCCGTTTATATTTCCTACCCTAGCATTAAGGTCTCTCAATACCGCTACATTGACTTTCTCCCTAATCCCTCTATGCACTCATTTAAATCTATTCAAAAAGCCTCCCTTTCTTCTGCACTCTTCTCACTACTAGGCCTATATGCACCTACAAAAACCCACATCTCCTTTCCCAGTTTCACCTTCATCCACATTAACATAGAAAAAAAAACTCCTTCTGCTCCACTACACGTTTACCTATCTCTTCACTTACTAGTATAGCCACCCCTTCTCTCCCCTCCCTCGTCCTCTCTTCACTCCTGAGAACCTCCCAAGTACACTCCCAAACTCACACTCGCCCCTCCCTCTCAAGTTAGTTTCACTTAAAGCCAACACATCCATCTTTCTTCTCACAAACATACTGTCTATATCTCCCCCTTTACTCTCATCTGTACTACATTCACGCTACATTAAAATACCCAAACATTAGGGTACCGATTGGAAAAATCCTATACCCTCTTATGCCTTATATTTTTAGGAATGTCCCCTGTAGGGCTACAGGGAGAAGGATGCCTAGTCCTAATCTCCATCCCGATTTTCTCGCCTCTTGCGATTCAAGTGAGAATACTTGGTGGCAGCATTCTATCCCCCAACACAGAGAAGTGGTATAGGTCAGTAACAAGGGGTTGGGGGACAGCATAACGGAGAGACAGTCGCAATATAATAAAAGTGTCATAATTTCTCTGTGAACACAGTCCTCCTTTTCAATGACCTTCAAAACATTCCCAAGGACCAAAATGGTTGAAGACTAGTCCACAGTAAAAAAAAAAAAAAAAAAAAAAAAAAAAAAAAAATATATATATATATATATATATATATATATATATATGTATTATACATATATATATATATATATATATATATATATATACTGTATATATATATTCATTGTATATATGGGCAGGAGATCTCTCAAGCATGTTTGGTTAAATTTAATGGCAAGATTATTATTGCAGAGTTTTTTATCTGCCTTTTCTCTTTCTCTGAGAATCTTTTTCCCTTCCACGGGAAGTTGTCTTATAATGTCACCATATGACATTGTTTTGTAAGTTACTTTGGGCATGGCTTTACCAAAGTGAAAAACTGGCCAGAACGCGTTTTCACACTACTTAGTGCTTCATCAGTGGCTAGAGTGTGAATATCTGATTGATTTTTTGTGTTTATATACTATTAGTGTTGGTCTGATATTTCATTTTTGAGGCTTCTGATTGGCTAGTGGGCTGGACTGGGACTCCCGAACTGTTCTACTTCCTGATTGGTCGGCTGTTGTGTGACGTCATCAGTATTGTGCCTTCTTTCAGGGAGCTGAGATATCCTTACGCTAGGGAGGGCCTCTAAATCCCTAGTTTGTATATTAAGATTGGGAGATGTTTCAATAATAAAGAGAGCCTCGAGGATAGGTAGTCTTCTATGGTCTTGGTTTGTTGCCAGCACGTCTGTGTTTTCTATTAGAGTTTCTCTTTTTAAATTTCTTTTGTGAGCAGAATGATGGTGGTTTTTGGGAGCTCCTGAAGAGAGGTGGTATGATAACCGGTGTGAGAGCTTCATTGTTGTCATGCCAATATAGTTTGAAGGTTGGGATCCACAGTTCCCAAGTTTACAATATGACGTGAGTTCTCTGAAGGTCATTTTTACTTTCTCTTATATTATTCTTTAGTAGCAGTTGAGATGTCTTTTTATTTTGATACAAAGATTCTACCATCAGTGCCTATATTAGAAGATCTCTTAGTCACTGTAATAATTGGGAAACAGTACATAATGAGTTAGAAAGAGCTTCTCAGACCCTTATAAATAATGGATTCGCCAATAAGGATATAGAGCGAATCACAAAAAGAACTCTAGACAAATGGTACTTGGACAAAAACCACCAGGACAAAAGCCACCCAGACAAAATCCCACAGGACATTAACGCCAAAAACCTGATTAAAATTTACTATAAGTCCTTCTTCTCCACAGCCTACAAAGAAGATGAAAGGGTTATGCAACAAATTATTAAAAGAAATATTAAACCAAAAGAAGAAAACTCTAAAGTACAACTGATTATATATTATCAAAATAAAAAGACATCTCAACTGCTACTAAAGAATGATATAAGAGAAAGTAAAAGTGACCTTCAGAGAACGTTTTTGTCTATTAAGACATCCTCGTACTCTGAGGATGTCGTAATAGACGAAAACAGTTAGTATTCCGACTTTATTTTTCCTGTGGTTTCTGTAATATTATTTAGTCGCGCGTAATTGTGATTATTTTTGTAATATATCTATATATATATATATATATGTATATATATATATATATACATATATATATATATATATATATATATATATATATATATATATATATATATATACTGACCATTCTTAATATATACGACTCCGTCGTTCTACCCTCTTTAAAGCCTTCCTTTGCTACTTCTGTGTCTCCAGTGAAATAAGCGCTAGTTATTGGTAACGAAATACTACACGAAAACAATCGAAGACACGCGTTGTAGTAATACACCTCTATTGTAGAAAGGTGTTAAAAGGAGCAGCAATAAAAGTTGGATTTCCACACCCAAGATGATTGGGTGGCTCCAAAATTCAGCTATTCGCTGTACAGACGAGGAAATAAGTTTCTCGATGCTACACAGGGAAATAACAGTCTTATTACAAGTTTAAATAAGTCCATTTGTCCTTTGATATCATATCAAATATCTTTGTCAACAAATGCGACTACTTATATCAGTTCTCAAATGGGATTCAAATAATTTATAATTAAAAGAACAGTGGTAAATAACGGCTTTATTACAAATACAAACAAGACTATTGTTTCATATGCCCTTTAGATCTCTGTCGTCAAATACTGTAAAATACAGAAGGGAGAACTTAAACCTTTGTCAACAAATACTACTACCGTAAGATTAAAAATAAAAAAATAGGGAAGAAGAACTTGTGTACTCAGCTGTACCAGAAAAGAATTCAAAAGAAGACATAGGAAAACAGAGGAAAAAATAAGAAACAACAACAAACTAGAAATAGACACAAGCACATGAACCTGTGAAGACTGGAACAAACGAAGAAGAGGAAGATGACGAAGGAATAGACACAGGAAACGAGAAGATAAATAAGGTTAAGAGGAGGAGAGAGGGGAAGAGGGAAATGAACTTAGTTAATTTAAGTAATAAGAAAAGGATGTTGATAAACGAGGAGAGAATGGAATGAACACGAGTTAGAGGAAAATATAAATGGTATATACAAATGTTTATATTGTGTGACAATAGCGTTTATCAATTCATCTCTCTCTCTCTCTCTCTCTCTCTCTCTCTCTCTCTCTCTCTCTCTCTCTCTCTCTCTCTCTCTCTCTCTCTCTCTCTCTCTCTCTCTCTCTCTCTCTCTCTCTCTCTCTCTCTCTCTCTCTCTCTCTCTCTCTCTCTCTCTCTCTCTCTCTCTCTCTCTCTCTCTCTCTCTCTCTCTCTCTCTCTCTCTCTCTCTCTCTCTCTCTCTCTCTCTCTATCTATCTATCTATCTATCTCTCTATCTATCTATCTATCTATCTAAAAAGGTCTGCTGGTGGCTTTTTGAGAGAGATAGAGAGAGAGAGAGAGAGAGAGAGAGAGAGAGAGAGAGAGAGAGAGAGAGAGAGAGAGAGAGAGAGAGAGAGAGAGAGAGAGAGAGAGAGAGAGAGAGAGAGAGAGAGAGAGAGAGAGAGAGAGAGAGAGAGAGAGAGAGAGAGAGAGAGAGAGACTAGTGGAGAGAGAGAGAGAGAGAGAGAGAGAGAGACAGAGAGAGAGAGACGAGAGAGAGACGAGAGACGAGAGAGAGAGAGAGAGAGAGAGAGAGAGAGAGAGAGAGAGAGAGAGAGAGAGAGAGAGAGAGAGAGAGAGAGAGAGAGAGAGAGAGAGAGAGAGAGAGAGAGAGAGAGAGAGAGAGAGAGGAGAGAGAGAGAGAGGAGAGAGAGAGAGAGAGAGAGAGAGAGAGAGAGAGAGAGAGAGAGAGAGAAGAGAGAGGAGAGAGAGAGAGAGAGAGAGAGAGAGAGAGAGAGAGAGAGAGAGAGAGAGAGAGAGAGAGAGAGAGAAATATGAAAGTACGACGCAAGGGCGGCCTTATTGAGACAGTCAGTGGCCCTGAGTGCATGACGAGCCCCTTCAGACCCGGCTGGTTCACCACAGAAAAATGGGTCATCAGGTTTTATGTTATGTTATGTTTTATGTTATGTTATGTTATGTTATGTTATGTTGTTATTTTATGTTATGTTATGCTATGTTATGTTGTGGTGTGTTGTGTTGTGTTGTATTGTGTTGTGTTGTGTTGTGTTGTGCTGTGTTGTGTTGTGTTGTGTTGTGTTGTGTCGTGTCGTGTCGTGTTGTGTTGTGTTATGTTATGTTATGTTATGTTATGTTATGTTATGTTATGTTATGTTATGTTATGTTATGTTATGTTATGTTATGTTATGTTGTTATGTTATGTTATGTTATGTTATGTTATGTTATGTTGTGTTGTGTTGTGTTGTGTTGTGTTGTGTTGTGTTGTGTTGTGTTGTGTTGTGTTGTGTTGTGTTGTGTTGTGTTGTGTTATATTATGTTAGGTTAGGTTAGGTTAGGTTAGGTTAGGTTAGGTTAGGTTAGGTTAGGTTAGGTTAGGTTAGGTTAGGTTAGGTTAGGTTAGGTTAGGTTAGGTTAGGTTAGGTTAGGTTAGGTTAGGTTAGCTTAGCTTAGCTTAGCTTAGCTTAGCTTAGCTTAGCTTAGCTTAGCTTAGCTTAGCTTAGCTTAGCTTAGCTTAGCTTAGCTTAGCTTAGCTTAGCTTAGTTTAGTTTAGTTTAGCTTAACTTAGCTTAGCTTAGCTTAGCTTAGCTTAGGCTATGTTAGGTTAGGTTAGGTCGAGGAGAGCAAGGAACAAGCAAAGGAAAATCATGTAGAATACGAAGAAGAAATGAAAAGAAAGTGAGTTGAAGAGGTAGAAATACAAGAAGAGGTGAAGGAGAAGAATGAAGAAGAGGTGAAGAAAAAGGACGTGAAATGGAAAGTGTAAGAAGTATAAGAGGAGTAAAATGGGTAGAGATACTTGTAGAAGAAGCAGGAAGAGGAGGGGAATAAGAACAAGCAGGAGGAGGAGAAAAGAAAAAGAAGGAATGAAGAAATGTTTTTGAAGGTGGAAGAAGAGAAGGAGTTAAATGCGCTAAGGCAACAGTGGAGGAACCTCCACAGTAGGAATAAGAGGAAGATGGAAAATAAAAAGGAGGAGAAGGAAGAAGAAGACGTTTAAGACAAAGGCGAGTAATAAAAAGACGACGATGACAAGGAGGAGGAGGAGAGGGAGGATGAGGAGAGGGAGGAGGAAGAATAAAAGTTTAAGAAACTCTAGACCAAGATGAATGGACATTGTAGGGAATGTCGTGAAGATTGTGGAGTCGAAGGAGTTAAGTAAAGCCCTGAAATACGTTGTGGGGAGCAGTGGTGGATGTCGAGATCACAAGAGTGACGAGATCGTGGAGGAGAGGTTGAGTTGTGGAGGGGGGAAACATGAAGGGCAGGAAGGAGAGGGTAGTGATGCATCGGGTATAAAAGAGGATGTCCGTTAGCAACTTGTCAGGTATTTACTAACTCGTAGCAGCTTAGGAAAAGAAGTCTATTGGTTACCTTTGTTACAGAGGCAACCAATGGGAGTCTTTAATTTAGGATTTGTCATACTAATGCTATGTCTCAGCACATTACCTTAAACCCGATTGGTGTGACGGTGTCAGGAATTCCCCTTGAGCCACGAGATGCTGAGATCCGTGTGGTACCTGTGAAGATTATTACTCTGGTGTTTGGTTTAGGCTCTAGGAAAGGGTGCTGTGAGGTGTGGCACTGGCGTGTCTGGTTCTTGTTCCGTCAATTCAGGAGGGAGGTTAGGGTGCGTCTTTGCCCCAGCAATTTTCAACGCCTGCAGGGACTGGGTATTGAAAAGAGTTGTCGATGAATGTCACTGTAGAGCACCTATTAGCAACACCAAGGTTGCTTATATTGACTTTACTGATGATGTTCTTGCAGAGTCTTTGGAGATCCTGGTTGCAACCCTCGAATCACTCTACAGGGACGCGAAACCGCTTGGATTCCAGGCCTGCTGGACTAAGACTGGGTGACACAATTAAGTCTGTCCATACATATATCAAGGACATTATTGTATTGGAAAACCTGATATACTTTGGTAGTGTAGTGCATAACAATGGTGGGTCATGTCAAGAAGCCCCTCAAAGGATTGGCATTGCTCAAGTTGTTATGGACTGGCTAAACCAGATCATATGGCGTTGTCGATATTTATGCAGGAGGACTAAAAGCCAAATCTTCAAGTTACTTATTCTCCCTTTCTTGTTGTGCGGTTGTGGGACATGAACATAGGATATTGACTGAAGAAGTGTCTCGACGTCTTTGGTACCAAGTGCCTTTGAAGAATCATGAGGATATGCTGGAATGACTACGTACAAAATCAGAGACTAATCGGTGGTACTCATTCTGAGCCTGTTATTTGCATATTTCTTAAATGTCAACTCCGAATGTATGGGCATATGGCACGCTTCCCGGATGTTGATACCATACAAAGGGTTGTCTCAGCAAAAGACAACCCCTGGGGGAGGAAACGTAGGGGACACTCGTAAAATTCGTGGCTGAACACAAATCGAGTAATCTTACCAAAAGCTTCTTGAAAGGGGAAAGGTAGCTGCATAGGAACTCGTTCGGAGGAACTGATGTATGTGAGTGAAACGACGCACCCCTTGGCATTCGTCCAATAGACACTTACTTTATGACAAACTTCACAAAGTTTATTCCAATTATAAACAAACTATTCTATTCAGTATGAAAGTGTCTCTTACGACTACAGGGCCGTGGAGTCCCCTGAAATGGAGTGAGAAATTGTGGAGTGAGGAATTATGGAGTGGAAAAAAAATTGGAAATGGTGTTGATGTTGAATCCATGGAGATCATGACGGATGAGGAGTGAAAATTGTGGAGGTGATGCGAATATCATGGAGGAGAATTTACCGAGTTGAGGGAGGACGAAGCGGAGTAGAGTCGATGAAAGAGAAAAGACAGAAGTAAAAGTGGAGGAGAATGGGAAGGAGAGTGGGGAGAGCAAGGAGAGGAGGATTAGGTTAGAGAAGAGGAGGGATGGGGCAATAAAGAAGATGGGAGGGAAGGGGGGGAGGATAGAGATAGCAGAAGAGAGTAAAGAAGAGAAGGAGGAAGTGGAGGCGAGAGAGAAGGAGGAGACTCAGGCGGGGAAAAAGTGAAAAATAGGAAGGAGGAGGAAGAGAAGAATACAAAATAGCACAGGCAGGAAAAGGAGGAAGGGCCGGGAGGAGGAGAAGAGGGATAAACAGGAGGAGGAGGAGAAGGAGGAGGAGGAGGAGGAGGAGGAGGAGAGAAGTAAGAGATAGAGGATGGAAAGTAGGAAGATGGGGGAGGAGGAGAGAGAAGGTAAAAAAAGAAGAGAAGAAGAAGAGGAAGGAGAGCAAAAGGATAAAAAGAAGGAAGAGGAGGGTGAGAGAGGACTAAAAATGGAGGAGAAAGAGGAGGAAGGAACAGAAGAAAGAAGAGGAGTAGAAGGAGGAGGAGGAAGTCGATGGGGAGGAGTTGGTGAAGGAGGGGGAGGATGACAGGGAAGAAGAGGAGGAGGAGGAAGAGGAGGAGGAGAAGGAATAGGAGTAGGAGAAGGAAGAGGAGGAAGAAGGAGAAGAGGAGGAGGAGGAGAGGGGCGAAGGGGAAGAGGAGTATTCGGGTGATGATGAGAACCAGGTCTTGCAGATAAGTGAGAGAGAGGTAGGATGATAGAGAGCACGTAAAATAGAGTAATGGAATTAAAAATAGAGATGACGGAAGAGAGGGGGAGAGAAAGGAGAGGAAGAAGAGGAGAAGAGGAAGAGGAGTGAAGGAAGAGAATGGGAAAGGGAGAAGAGGGGAGGAAGAGAAAGGGAGAGGAAGAGGAGGTGAGGAAGAAGAGGGCAGGATGAGGAGGGAAGGCAAAAGAGAAGAGAAAGAGGAGGAGAGAAAGTGAGGAAGAAAACTTGGAGAAGGGGTAGAAAGAAGATGAGGAGAAGAAATATATAGATAAACATACATACATACATATACCAACGCTTTTTCCCCCTTACAAGGGAGGTAGCCAAAAAGGAAAAGGCATAAAATCATTCCCACCCATTCCATCCCTGAATACACTCCACACCCCTCCACCCTCCCTCTCATCTTAGCACCTCCTGGATGACGGGTCATCCCTGCACCTTTTCCACTGCCCTGGGTCAGAAGCAGTGTCGCAAGACACAGCACATCCACAGCAAGGCCGCTTCATTAAATCGGCGAACCCTCCTCTCCGTCCCCCCTCCCGTGCATGAAGGAGAAGATGGGGAGAAATCCCTTCGGGCTGCGTCAAAATTTGCTCACACATACTACCTCACCTCCCATCCTCCCGCCCATTCCACCTCATGCATCACATCATCCATATACAACCATTCTCCATTCACCCCTGTCTTCTGTCCTCTCCCGTCCTTCCTCAACAGACATTCCCCTCTTCCCCAAAGCCCCCTTCACCCCATCTATCCACCTCATCCTAGGACGTCCCCTCATGTTCACTCCCTCCACATCTGCCTTCCATACCTCTTTTACTAGTCTTTCTTCACTCATTCTTTCCATGTGTCCAAACCATCCTAATACTCTTTCATCAACCCTATCTCCTAACCCCCTTTCCACCCCTGTTCTCCTCCTCACCTCCTCATTTCTCATTCTATCCAGCCTAGTAACCCCCATCATACTTTTCAGACACCTCATCTCAAATACATTCAAACTCCTTCCCTCTTCTTCTCTTATGTTCCATGTTTCTGCCCCATATAGTGCTGTTGGCACAATAACTCCTTCATATAGTCTCCTCTTAGCATTCATTTCCAAATGTCTATTCCTCATTACACTTTTTAATCCATCAGTGCATTTACTCGCTTCTCTCAATCTACATTCTACCTCCACCTTCACTCCACCTTTTCCTGCCACATTTGCACCCAAGTATCTAAAACTATCCACTTCCTCCAGTCGCTCTCCCTTAATGCTCACTTCCAGACTACTGCCACTTTCACCCCTTGTACATCTCATCACCTTACTTTTACCCACATTTATCTTCAGCTTTCCTCTATCACACACTCTCCCAAACTCTGTCACCAACTTCCTCAATCCCTCCTCCGATCCTGCCACAAGCGCAGTGTCGTCCGCAAACAACAGCTGGCTTACCTCCCACATTAGAAAAAAGGAAAGAAAAAAGGGAAAAAGAGTACACCGAAAGTGAACATGAATTATGAGAAAGGGAATAAAAGTGGACTTAAAATGAAAAAAAAAAAGCAAGATGAAGACTAAGTAGAATAGGAGTTGAAAGAAGGAGAGAAGAGAAGAGAAGAGAGAGAGAGAAAGAGGAAGAGAGAGAGAGAGAGAGAGAGAGAGAGAGAGAGAGAGAGAGAGAGAGAGAGAGAGAATTCATACTTACATCCCGTTTAAGGACAGGCCCCCCAAAATGGCTCGACAAAGAAACTGAAAAAGTATTGCTAAAAAGAGACAGGCTTATAAAAAACACAAGTGCTCGGGTGCACCTAATGACTATGAAAGCTATTTAATAATACAGAAATATCTAAAAAAGACAATAAAAACGAAAACGATAATAAAGAATTTAATATCGCTGAAAAATCCAAAGAGAATCGCAGAGAATTTCATAATTATATTAGAAATAAGAAGGTTATTAGGAATCACATTGGCCCACTATTAGCTGCTGACGGTCAACTTGAGTATCCAAATGAAGGAATGTGTGATATTCTAAACAATTATTTTAGCTCAGTATTCGTAAACAAAACACCTCAAAGTAAACTACGAACAGAAACTTGTGAAAAATCTAGGGTGAACTTACTCACTACGGTTAATATAAAACAAAGAAAAAATTAAAAGTTATATAGAGTAACTCAAAATTAATAAAACACTAGGGACTGACGGTTGGCATCCAGGAATTTTAAAGGAAATGAAAAGTGAATTGTTGTACCATTAGAAATTATTTTCGAGAAATCCATCATATCCGGATATGTCCCAAGAGAATGCAAGCTAGCTAACGTTACTCTCATATTAAAAAAAATGACAAAAATAACTACAAGCCTATAAGCTTGACTTCAATCATAGGAAAAATTAGGGAAACTATCATCAAAGATGCTATCGAATATCATTTAGAAAGTTTGATAAATGATAGCCAGCATGGATTCAGACGGAAGCGTTCTTGCGTGACTAACTCGAATTCTACAACATAGTCATCTCGAATTATGGCAAAACAAACAATATAGATTTAATGTATTTAGACTTTGGAAAAGCTTTTCATACCGTCCCCTACGATAGACTACTTACTAAATTAGCTTCACACGGAGTAAGTGGTAGCCTATTAAGTTGAATTAGCAATTGTTTGAATAATCGAAAACAGAGAGTTGTTTTAAACGGCAAAACTTCTACATGGAAAAATGGCTGCACGGACAAAACCCCAACGGACAAAACCCCAGTGCTCCAAACGAACAAAACCCCAGCAGAAGTAGAAAAAAACAGCATAAAACCCCAGCATATTTAGATTGACACAACTTTAGTACTATATAGAAAATATGTGGCATTTTTCAACTGAGTTTGATACCAGTAAAAAGTAACTTAGCAGTGTCTCTTCTTGTTAGTTTGGGGTGAAATCACACCCATCATAGAGGTGTGAATACAAGGGTAACATTCATTTTGGTTTATTTTTCATCTTATTTTATCTATTTATTTATTTATTTACTTATTTATTTATTTATTTATTTATTTATTTATCTTATTTTTTATTTTTTATTTATTTCTATTTTTTTTTATTTATTCATTTATTTATTTATTTATTTATTTATTTATTTATTTATTTATTTATTTATTTATTTATTTATTATTTTTTTTTTTTATTTATTTATTTATTTATTTATTTATTTTGCTCACCCACATATATGTTTAACATTACTGGGGTTTTAAAATATCTGCCCTTCAGGGGTTATGTATCCAGACTGAGGCAGGTGTTAATTAGCTCAACAAATGACAGCTTAGACACTGCTCAATTAACAGTCAACATTTGAATAGTGTCTTCTCAGGTGTTACCCTAAGATGGGTGAATGATATGGGTATGTATACTCTTATGCTGGATGGACTAACCAGTAATCCGACAATCCCAGAAGGAGCATGGATGTGATATAGAACAACAAAGGTGGTCTGAAGACTTGTTATGAAGGGTATGTTTACACAAAGAAGACCAAGTCAAAAAGCACTATCCGGTGGAAACGTTTACAGCGGGCAGCATATTCATGTAAAGGTGCAATCAGTACAAACCTCACTATAGACTCAAATTTGAACTTCAGAAAACATAATCATGAACCAAACCCTAATGCTGCTTCAGTTACAAAAGTAATGTCTCAGATAAAATCTGATGCGAAAATGAAAAAGGGGAAGACAGTCCAAGTGTATACTGAAGCTATGCTTGGAGCAACCATGGTTGGAAAACCAGAAACAATTAAGCGGGATATAAGACGCCAAAGGCAAGGAGTCAGTCCTGTGGAACATTCATCACTAAAGGAACTAATTCTAGAGGGAAGTTGGACAACAACTGGTGGAGATAACTCAAAGCCTTTCCTGATTCATGACAGTGGGGTCGATGCTGACAACAGATTATTGGCATATGGGTGGCACATATTCAATGGCACCAAAGATCCAAGGAAAGTACAGTTTCATGTGTATATGCGATATTGCCAGGGAAGAGCCAAGTTATCTATGAGGAACTCCTCACTTCCATAGTAACTCACTGTAACCAACTTGGAATCCAACTTGATCCAACCACCATCATCACGGACTTTGAGAGTGCAAGAATGCAGGCCATTCATAGGGTCTTTGGGAGCTATGTGAGAACCCAGGGTTGTTTTTACCATTTAACTCAGAGTACTTGGAGAAAGATACAAGAACTGGGACTTGTTGGTTTGTACAAGCCAAGAGATGATGTTAGAAAATTCCGTGGTGTGTTAGATAGACTAGCCCTGATACCACTAGATAATGTCGCATCTGGAATGGAATTCCTGAAAGAGAATACTTCTGAGGGACTAGATGACTTAGCCACCTGCTCTGACAGAACCTATGTTTCTGGAAGTTATCGGTTGATTCATTTTCTAGATGACGGGTCCCTGCCTACCCTCCATCTGCGTCATCGGCCTCCTGTCTTTCCTCCAGAAGTGTGGAATGTAAACAAAGCCACATTGGAAGGGGGCGACAGGACAAATAACATGTGTGAAGGATGGAACAACTCCTCCAGGGAAGTAATTAAACATAAGCACCCCAGGATTTGGACCATGATAGAAGGATTCTAACAAGACCATGCTGTTGTAATGACCACATTACTTCAAGATCAGATTGGCAAATGTCAAGAGAAAAGAGCATTAACAGAGCATTAGGTTTCATTGCTTGGACGGTAACGAATAGAAGTGCAGAAGTAATTATCAAACTCTATCTAGCGATAGTTAAACCCATCCTTGACTATGCGGTACATTTTTGGTCATCAATTTACTAGAATTAGTACAGAGAAGAATGACCAAAATGATACACCGACTCAGAAATTTATTTGCCTTACGAGGAGAAGCTTAGCTTACACTCTCTGGAAAGACGCAGAGTGCGGGGCGATCTAATAAAGGTGTTCAAGCTGATCAAAGGCTTTAACAATGGTGATGGAAACAAGGTCATCATATTAAAACAATAGAGCAGGACTCGCAGTAATGGATCTTAACTGGACAAATTTAGATTTAAGAAGGAAATAGGCAAGAATTGGTTTACTAATAGGGTGGTCAACGAATGGAATAGACTTAGTAACCATGTAGTGAGCGCTGAAACTATCAGTTGTTTTAAGAAACGGTTAGACAACTTTATGGATGGGGATGACAGGTGGTGATGGATATGGAGCTGCCTTGTGTAGGCCTTATGGTCTCTTGCAATCTTCTTCATTCTTATGTTCTTATGTAAAACTGATTACAAATATAAAAATAAATCATACAAAAATGGACTAAAATATATTCATCTGTTCTCCTTAAAAAGCGTAGAATTAGAGGAGACTTGATACAGATCTTTAAGATTCTAAAGGGAATTGACATAAAAAAAGTCACCAAATATTCACACTGAATGAGAATCCGACAAGAAATAATGGTCTCAAACTGTAAGCAAATAGATTTAATTTGGAAGTGGTTAGAAACAATTCGCCAACCATGTAGCTAATGAATGGAATAAAATTCCTGCAGAGGCAGTGCAATGTGGTTCAGTTTGAAGCTTTAAGGGAGCTTCGTCAGCGAACATTTGAAAAATTCTGGTACAAGAGCGAATTTTAGGTAAACACTTCAAATATATCTCTATGATGATGGCAATACTCATACAAATCTATACAACTGTATTTCGTTTCTCTTGTTTTATACAGCATAAAATTGATAAAATATTGCCAACCTCTAGCAACCCCATTGCATAGAAAAAAAAATCTGTATATTAAAATAGTGTCGACATTTCTAAAGCTATTTCGCTTTTTGCTACAGAATTGTATTTATGGAGATATTTGGCAACTCCTCCCACCAGCATACCCCACAAAGACTGTGGACAGGGCATCAGTATTCTTGAAAAGGTCAAAGTAAGGTGATGTCGCTCCTGGCGCTCTTAGCGTAAGCAACAATTTTGATTCTTTGCCCTGTATTGTTGCTGTGATCATGGAAAAATTAACAATAAACAAAGGAGTGAAGCGGCAGAATATAGAGAGGGCCCATGAGTGCCTAATACAGAAACAAGAAGAAGGAAAAAGAAAGAAAGAGGAGAAAAGCTGCACAGCTGCACCCGCACTCCGCAAGCATGTCTTAACCACGCCCACCTTACACCTCCTCTGCCCACGCCACACTACTCACCCTCACCTCACACCTCATCAGCAAAGAAGAGGAAATTGGAGATTTGCTATACATCGCAGCCATCAAACAAAAGGTCGTGAAAAATGGACGCAAAAATTTAAATCCACCATCCTGTAAAGTTTATGTTTTGTTCTTTTTGTTGTAATATATTCGGTTGTTCTTTATAGATTTTTGTAATTTTTGTTTTATTTGAAAGAAAAAAAACATGTTCTTTATTTTCTACAGCAAAAATAAAATAAATTTGAATGTCTATTTTTTTTTCATTCTAATTTTCCCATTTTTTTCTAATTTTCATTTATGAAACCTGAATTTTTTCAGCATTTCTTAATTATTCAGAGAAAATAATTAATATAAAGAAATCAGAAGTATTAGTTTGATAAAATGTATTCAATAGTTTTTGTTTCCCAGACTTTAAGTTTTCATTTTATACCGAGCTGAATGATATGGAAGTAATTAGAGCTTCACTAGAGCTCACTATATTTTCACTAAATATTCACTATGCCTTATATATACATGGGAGGAACACAATACTCTGAGGAATTGTACACTAATATAAGGGGTAATTATAGCTAAGTGCATTGAATACATATATGAAAAGATTATTTCACCTACTCTATAAAGCGATGCGACACTCCCTCAAGATCAGTGGTTCCCAAACTATTTCACCTGACGCCCCCTTTTTGCTTCCAGTAGACTCGCACGCCCCCACTCCCTCTTTTGTTCATGTGAAATGATTCTTGCATTTATTTCTTAGCATTGTTCAGGAAAACAGACTTCTGTTTGTATTAAATCTTATTAATGAAAGCCACTCAAACAAATAATAATACATTCCAGAGAAATTTCTCTAAGTAACTAAAAACAAAACATTTGGTTCAAAGGGAGCGAAAAAAATTAACATTAGCAAATTGGCAAAATTGACTTGCAATTTTAAGAATAGATAATTTGAAAACATGGCATATATTTTGAAAGACTCATGAGACAAAGGCACGATTTATGAAGTAATTTAGTGAGATGGATGTTGCTGCTTCTTCCTCACAAGATTAGAAATTCTAGGATTGAAGTATTGGGAGTTTGTGAATAGTCCCTTAGTGGCGTCAGTGTGGTTGGTATTAGTGACGTGTCCAAAACGTGTAAGGAGAACTAGCTTAATAGAAAAAGGGTTGGAGTGACTGCTATAATTATACTTTGCATGTATGTAATGGCAGATATTTATTCCTTGAATGATTATATTATTCTAATTAAACAAATATTTTTGAACAGATGACTTCACGCCCCCCTTGTATCCTCCTCATGCCTCCCTAGGGGAGCGTGCCCCCTAGTTGGGGAACCACTGGTTTAGATAAACATCTAAGCAAGATGCTGTAATGACTGCTATTTCTTTTATATTGTTTGTTTATATATTTGTTATTATTTGTTTGTTTATTATTTGCTTTATCTTCATTTATTATTATTTATCTGTCATTTTATTGTTATTTACTATTTACCTGTTTGTACTTATTTGACTATAGCTATGAATTTATTTATTCTATTTATTATCATTTATATTATTATAATTTTGTTTGTTTATTTTTTCATTTAGTTATCTATCATTATTATATATATATTTTTCGCATCCGACCTAGTTATGGACCAAAAGGTCTCCTGTCGGCATGCTCTGCCTTTGTAATCCTTTTAGAGAGAGAGAGAAAGAGAGAAAGCGGGAGAGAGAGAGAGAGAGAGAGAGAGAGAGAGAGAGAGAGAGAGAGAGAGAGAGAGAGAGAGAGAGAGAGAGAGAGAGAGAGAGAGAGAAAGTCTGCTATCCAGCTAGCCAAACAGACAGACAGACAGACAGATAGACGGGCGGGCAGGCAGGAAGGTAGAGACACAGACATATAGGTAAACAGACAGACAGACAGACAGACAGACAGACAGACAGACAGACAGACAGACAGACAGACAGACAGACAGACAGACAGACAGACAGACAGACAGACAGACAGACAGACAGACAGACAGACAGACAGACAGACAGACAGACAGACAGACAGACAGACAGACAGACAGACAGACAGACAGACAGACAGACAGACAGACAGACAGACAGACAGACAGACAGACAGACGTAGGGACAAACAGACGGACGAGCCGGGTAGCCAACGAGCCAGCCAGCCAGACAGCTAGCCAGTCAGACAACCAGCCAGACAGGCAGACAGTGAAACAGACAGACACATAGACAGAGGGCAGACAGGCATGGCCGGAGAGACGGGGAAGAGGGGAGAGTGTTTGCCGGAGTGAGAGGCAGCGAGAGATAAGACAAAGAGCGAGGAGATAAACCTGTACACCAAGCGGGCCAGAGAAGACAAAAAAAACAGAGAAGAAAAAGGAGAAGGAAGGAACAAAGAGACGAGAAATGATACGAGAAACAAGACAAAAATAAACAGGAATTTTTTAGTGAAAAAAAAGAAAAGAAGAAGAGAGGTATTGTTCAACGCAAAAAGGAGGAGGAGGAGAAGAAGGATGATAAAGAATGGAAGTAAGAGAAGGGTGATAGAATAAGAAAGAGGAGGAGGACAAGGAAGGAGAGGAGGAGAGAATAGGAGGCGCAAAATTAGGAAGAGGAGGAGGAAGAGGCAAAAAAGGTAGATTAAGAGGTGAAGGTAAGAGGAAAGAAAGAGAATTAGGACTCAGAAATGAAGGCGGGGAAGAAGGGGGCCAAGAGTAAGTAAGAGGATGAGAAAGAGGAAGAGGAAGAGGAAGAGGAAGAGGAAGAGGAAGAGGAAGAAGAAGAGGAAGAGGAAGAGGAAGAGGAGGAGGAAGAGGAAGAGGAGGAGGAAGAGGAAGAGGAAGAGGAAGAGGAAGAGGAAGAGGAAGAGGAAGAGGAAGAGGAAGAGGAAGAGGAAGAGGAAGAGGAAGAGGAAGAGGAGGAAGAGGAAAAGGACGAGACAAAAATTAGGAAGAGGAGGAGGAAGAGACAAAAATTAGGAAGAGGACGAGCCAGATAAGAGGGAGCGGAATGAGGAGAGAGCGAGCAAAGGAGGAGGAGGAGGTGAATTTCAATATGAAGTAGGAGGGCCAGGGAAGATAAAATGGTGATAAAGATTAGACGAAGGAAGGTGGAAGAGAATAGGGAGGAAGAAGGGGAGGAAGGGTAGGAGGAGGAGGAGGGGTTAGAAGAGGAGGTAAACAAATTGGAGGTGAAGGAGAACGATATAAATGGCCAGGAAAGAGAGAAGATAGTAATGTAAAAGAAGCGTAGGAGGAGGAGGAATAGGAAGAGGAAGAGGAAGAGAAGGAGAAGGAGGAGGAGGAGGAGGAGAAAGAGGAGAGGAAGGAGGAGGAGGAGGACAAGAAGGCGGAGGAGGAGGAGGGGGAGGAGGAGGAAGAGGAGGAGGAGGAGGAGGAGAGGAAGGAGGAGGAGGAGCTGAAAGTAGAGAAGGCCTATATGGAGAAGGATCATGAAAAATATGATAACGATAACAAGAAAGTAGAGGAGTATGAGCAGAAGGAAGAGGAGAAGAATGAAGTAAAGGATGAGGATGAGGTGAAAGAGTTAGGATGGAGGAGAACGAGGAGGAGGAGGAGCAGGAAGAGGAGGAGGAGAAGAAGGAAGAGAAAGTACAGGATATAGGGTAAGATGAGTAAGAAGAATAGATGGGAGGAGTAGGTAGAGGAAGAATATTTTGGATCGGAGGCTCAAGAAGAAGAAGAAGGAAGAGATGAAGGAAGAGGTAGAGAGTAGGGAGGGGTTGTAAGGGGAAGAAGAGGACGGGGAAGAGAAAAAATCGGAGCAAAAAAAAAAAGAAGATTGGAAAAAGAGAAAATGGAGGAAAAGGGGTAGAAGAAAAAAAAAAAAAAGGGGGAAAGGAAGAAGAATAAGAGTAAAAAAAAAGAGGAGAACCGAAGGAAAAAGAGGTAATGAAAGTGTTAAATGAGTAGGAAAACGGAGTAGAGAGAAGAGGAAGAGGAAAAAAACAAAAAGAAGATGAAGATGAAGAGGAAGAGCAGGACGCGTGGGAAGGTGTGTGTGTGTGTGTGTGTGTGTGTGTGTGTGTGTGTGTGTGTGTGTGTGTGTGTGTGTGTGTGTGTGTGTGTGTGTGTGTGTGTGTGTGTGTGTGTGTGTGTGTGTGTGTGTGTGTGTGTGTGTGTGTGTGTGTGTGTGTGTGTGTGTGTGTGTGTTGTGTGTGTGTGTGTGTGTGTGGTGTGTGTGTGTGTGTGTGTGTGTGTGTGTGTGTGTGTGTGTGTGTGTGTGTGTGTGTGTGTGTGTGTGTGTGTGTGTGTGTGTGTGTGTATGTGTGTGCGTATGCTGTTGGGTCAATAGGTGTGGTCACTGCAGAGTATGTGTGTGTGTGTGTTTGTTCGTTCACCTTGTACCAGCTCTCGCTTATATATACAAGCGGAACTACGTTTATTCATATGTGAAGGAAAAAATGGATAGATAGAGAGTGTTTGCGTGACTATGTTTCCACGTGTTTGTGTGTGTGTGTGTGTGTGTGTGTGTGTGTGTGTGTGTGTGTGTGTGTGTGTGTGTGTGTGTGTGTGTGTGTGTGTGTGTGTGTGTGTGTGTGTGTGTGTGTGTGTGTGTGTGTGTGTGTGTGTGTGTGTGTGTGTGTGTGTGTGTGTGTGTGTGTATGCCTAGGAAAAGAGAGAGAGAGAGAGAGAGAGAGAGAGAGAGAGAGAGAGAGAGAGAGAGAGAGAGAGAGAGAGAGAGAGAGAGAGAGAGAGAGAGAGAGAGAGAGAGAGAGAGAGAGAGAGAGAGAGAGAGAGAGAGAGAGAGAGAGAGAGAGAGAGAGAGAGAGAGAGAGAGAGAGAGAGAGAGAGAGAGAGAGAGAGAGAGAGAGGAAGAGGGTGAGATTGAGCGTGTGAAACCGAAATGCGGTGTTGCTATATTGCGCTGGCGTCGAGGAGGAGGAGGAGGAGGTAGAGGAGAGGGTTGAAGGAAGGATTTGGTGTAAGACGGATGAATGGCTTTGAACTCCTCCTCCTCCTCCTCCTCCTCCTCCTCCTCTTCCTCCTCTTCTTCCTTTTCCTCCCTTGAGCGAGCGGATAGCAAGGTATCTCCACACACCTCACCGACCTTTCCCCATCTACTCAATTGAGAGTTACAATAAGACAAAATAAAATATAAAAAATTATACAAAACAGAATAACAGCAACGAAAATTTAAATCAAATAAAAGGAAATAAAACAAGTATGTCAAAACAAAATATAATATAATAGTATGAATTAAATGTAATAGAAAATAACTAGAACGAAATTAAGTCGAAAGAAATGAAGTGAAATGAAATATAATGAAACGAAAAAGGAAACAAAGTAGAATAGGATAAAATAGAATATATTAGATAAAAACAAATAAAACAAAATGGAATAGAATGGATAAAAATAGAGTTACAATAAAATTACCGTATATAAGACAAATATAAAACTATAATTGACTTAAAGAAATAGAATGAAATAACGATAACATAAGATAGAATAGAATAGAATATTTAAACATAAAAAACATACAGAAGTATGTGTACCTTCTGTTAGGGCTAAAAATTATGTTGCTTTGAGAACAGAATGTACATTCATCACAAATTATTTGACCATATATATTTTCTTAAGCGTAAATACATACATAAAACTTTCAATAATCTTTTTATTAAATAATATACAAGTATATTTCGGGTGAAAATAAATTGCGCCTGTCTGTTTTAGGCTGAGACGAGAAGAAAGAAATTGTACATTACATATATAAACCTTTAAGTCTCTGGTCCCTTGTCAACTAGAGCAAATTGCATAACTCTTGAATGGCACCGGGTTTGAATGAATTCACCAGACGACAGCCAGAATAGATGTATAGACTATCAAAAGAATGAAATACTTTATAATATAAATAAGTCAAACGACGCGATGCTTCTATGTAAAATGTCTCTCTTTCTCTATTGGAAATCTTTAAAATTAATACCTTCTTAATATTCAAACCAAAATTGTCTGAAACTCAGAAAGCTCCAAATACCAAAAGAACTTTTTTTTATTATTATTATTAATGGCCGCAACTTTGCCGTAGGGGATGGGCCTGCGCAAAATACTGTACATCTACCCCATCTCAGCCAAAAACGAATATTTATATGTGTTCCTAAAATACTGTACATCAGTGAGTGACTGAGAAATCCCTGATAAAACTATGAAAAACATTAAATTCTCTCTTTTTCATTATTATTATTTTTTCACGAAAAATATATGAAATTCGTGCCCACGGCGTGACTGATGGAAGCCATCTTCCCTGAGAAAACTATGAAAAAAACATGAAATCTAGAACTTTTTGTAATCTTATTTACTTTATAATATGATTTTCAGCGCTATAGGTTGGCCATGTGGGCTAGGCCTGCGGCTCTTTGAGTCCAAGGGAGCTCCACCCCTTGAGTTACATGTGTTACCAAAATACCCTATATTGGCGAATGACTAGCTGGAGCCATCTTCCCTGATAAAACTAAGAAAATTAATTTCCTATGTTACAAAGCCCCAGCTACGCCGAAGGGACCTTGGTCTGCGGCGCTGCGCCCAGGCCTCCGGCGCTGAACCCTGTGGCTGGAAATGACGATGACGGCCGCTCTTACCGCGGCAGGGCCGTTGCAAGGGATACTTTTCAAGTCTCGAGACTTAAAGCTCGTTTCAGACACACCTTTTCTTTGGAAAAATTTCGATGTCGTTTTCGGCAACCCTTTTTGGTGTCATAATGTTGATGATTTCAAGAAGCTGATATTTTTCCTTATTTAGTTCTTCTTCCTTTTCCATGAAATTTCATTCTTTCTGTTCCTAGTTCTTCTTTTTCCCTATTTAGTTCCTTTTCTTGGAAAGTTCTTTCCCAAACTCTTAAAGGGATCAAAACATCCGATTCATCGATGAAGTAGTAGTCATCTGGAACGATCATTGTCGTTGCGGCTTCTTTAGAAATGTTATAAATTGTATTTGGTATCTCAACAGATTAAAATTTTGGGTTCCTCCTCTGGTATTATCAGCTCCTCTTTGTCTGGTGATTTCACTTAAAATCCTCCTTCCACTGATGGCTCGCATGTCGGAATAAAACCTCCTCATACAGTACATCGGGCCCCCCAGAGGAACCCAGGGCCCCAAGAAGAGCCCCTGGCCACGCAGAGGAACATCGGGTCCCCATAGGATCACAGGGCCTTAGAGAAACCCCAGGAGCCCCAGAGGAACCCTGGGACCCCAGAGATACTCCGGGTTTCCCATAAGAACCCTGGGCCACCAGAGAAACCCTAGATCCCCAGAGGAACCCCGAGCATCAAGAGAAACGGGCCCCCAGATGAATCTTGGGGCCCCAGAGGAACCCCGTGTTCCCCAGAAGAACCCAGGGTCCCCAGAAGAACCCCGGGAACACAGAGGAACTCCGGGTTCTCAAGAAAATCCCCGGGTCCTCTAAAGAAATCCCAGAGGAGACCCAGGCTCTATAGAAGAACACCGGGGCCCCCTGAAGAACTCCGAGCCCCCAGAAAAACTCCGGGCTCTCAAAGGAACCGCGGGCCCTTAGAGGACCCCCAGGCTTCCAGAGGAACCCCGGGCTCCCAGAGAAACCCTGAGCAAAAAAAAAAAAAAAAAAAAAAAAAAAAAATGTGCTCCCCCAGAGGAAACCCGTGCGCTCAGAGGAACACCGAGCCCGAGAGGAATCCTGGGTCTCGAGAGTATCCCCTGGACGCCAGAGGAGCACCAGGTTTTGAAATAAATCCCGGGCCCCTACAGTAACCCGGGACCACCAAGAGAAACCCTGGGCTACCCAAAAAATCCCGGGCTTCCTAGACGAACTCCGGTGCCACAGAGGGACCCTGGGCCCTAAAAGAAACACCGGGCTCCCAGAAAAAACCGGGTATCAAGAGGAAACCCGATATTCAAAACAAACCCTAGACATTTAGAGAAACCCCAGACCCAAAGAAGAGCCCGGGCCTCTAGAGGAGGTCCGGGCCTCTAGAGAAACTCCGGGGCTCTAAAGGATCCCCGGGCCCAAGAGAAACCATGGGTTCTTGGAGGAACTCTGGGCCCCCTAAAGAAACCTCGGGCCCCGTAGAGGAGTCCTGATTCACTAGAGGAACCTCGCCTCACTAGAAGAACATCGATTCCCCAGAGAAATCCCGGTCTTCAAGAAAAACTCTGGACCCTAGTGGAACCCTGACCCCCAAAGGAACGCCGAGCTTCTAGAGGAACTCCTGAACGGAGAAAAGCCGTTGTTTTGATACCCTAACTGTATATCAATAGTTTGCCTTCCACGCTTACATAAGATGTAATTTTGCCGGGTTCTGTGGAGGGAAGATGACGTCATGAGAAAAAAGAAAACAGGAAAAAATAATTTATACAAAAAATAAATCATACGAAAATCGACTAAAACATATGAATTCCTTTTACTTAAAAAAGCGTAGACTCAGAGGTGACTTGATATAGGTCTTTAAGATTCTAAAGGGAATTGACATCATCAAAAGTGACAAAATTTTCACACTGAATGAGAATCAGACAAGAAACAATGGTCTCAAACTGTCAGGAAATAGATTTAATTTGGAAGTGGGTAGAAACAACTTCGCCAACCATTTAGTTAATGAATGGAATAAACTTCCTGCAGAGGCAGTACAATGTAACTCAGTTCGAAGCTTTAAGAATCATTTAGACAAACACCTAAGCCATTTATTTTATATTATTTTTTTATTTATTTTTTTGTTATGGTTTGTCTGCTTGTTTATTATTATTTGCTTGATTCTCATTTATTATCTGTCAATTGATCATTATCTAATATTTACCTGTTTGTTTATTATTTAACTCTACCTATGTATTTATTTATGTATTTTATTTTTTATTTACATTATTATAGTTTTTATTTATTCATTAATTTATTTATCTATCTATTAATCATTATTATGATTTTTTCGCATCCGACCTAGATATGGACCAAAAGGTCTGTCGGCATGCTCCCCCATTATAATCCCTTTATAATCCTTATAAGAAATATTCTAGATATTTATGATACAAATTCTTTTTAAGCCGTAGAGAATTGTGACGTTCAAGGAAGTAGAAAAGGAGAATCAAATGATTCTTACCTCTGTTAAATCGATGTGATATTGTTACTGTGTCACGGGTTGATGGCAAAAGAGACGATCTCTTGTCCATACGTGTAACAAATATTCACTATGATGGAGCCGATTACGCCAACATGGGACGCAGGCAGGGAAATATAAAGAATATACCTTGAGGAAATTAATACAATAAAAAAAAACCTCCATCACATTTAACTCAGAAAGTTAACATCACATTTATCTCAGAAAGTTGACTACGTTGATATTGCCAAAGGGTTTTGTAATTTAGAAAAAATTGGTGTTCCTACATACATACATACATATACCAAGGCTTTTTCCCCCTTACTAGGAAGGTAGCCAAAAAGGAAAAGGCATAAAATCATTCCCACCCATTCCATCCCTGAAAACACTCCACACCCCTCCACCCTCCCTCCCATCTTAGCACCTCCTAGATGACGGGTCATCCCTGCAACCTGTCCACTGCCCTGGGTCAGAAGCAGTGTCGCAAGACACAGCACATCCACAGCAGGGCCGCTTCATTAAATCGGCGACCCCCCCTCTCCGTCCCCCCATATAAAGGAGAGAACGGGGAGAAATCCCTTCGGGCTGCGTCAAAATTTTGCTCACACACACTACCTCACCCCCACCCCCCCGTTCATTCCACCTCATGCAACACAACACCTCTGTCTTTTGTCTTCTCCCGTCCTTCCTCAACAGACATTCCCCTCTTCCCCAAAGCCCCCTTCACCCCATCCATCCATCTCATCCTAGGACGTCCCCTCATGTTCACTCCCTCCACATCTGCCTTCCATACCTCCTTTACTAGTCTTTCTTCACTCATTCTTTCCGTGTGTCCAAACCATCGTAATACTCTTTCATCAACCCTATCTCCCAACTCCCTTTCCACCCCTGTTCTCCTCCTCACCTCCTCATTTCAAAGGATTATAAAGGCGGAGCATGCCGACAGGAGACCTTTTGATCCATATCTAGGTCGGATGCAAAAAAAAAAAAAAAAAAAAAAAAATCATAATAATAAATTAAAACTATAATAATGTAAAAATAACAAATAAAATACATAAAGAAATGCATAGGTATAGTTGAATAACAAACAAAAAGGTAAATAGTAAATGATTATAAATTGACATATAACTAATAATAAATCAGACAGACAAATTATAACAAAACAAATACAAATAATATAACATAAATTATAATCATTACAGCATCTTACTTAGGTATTTATCTAAATGATTCTTAAAGCTTCGAACTGAACTACATTGCACTACCTGTGCAGGAAGTTTATTCCATTCATTAACTACACGGTTGGCAAAGTTGTTTCTACCTACTTCCAAATTGAATCTATTTCCGGACAGTTTAAGACCATTGTTTCTTGTCTGATTCTCATTCAATGTGAAAATTTGGTCACTTTTGATGTTGTCAATTCCCTTTAAAATCTTAAAGACCTGTATCAAGTCATCTCTGAGTCTACGCTTTTTTAGGGAAAACAGATTCATGTGCTTAAGTCGATTTTCGTATGATTTATTTTTGATATTTGGAATCAGTTTTGTGTCTCGCCGTTGTACTTTTTCCAGTCTGTCAATGTCTTTAATGAGATTCGGTGACCATACGGAAACAGCATATTCCAAATGTGGACGAACTAACGATTTATATAGCTTGTTAATGAGTGATGGACTTTTGAAATCAAAAGATCGCGCAATCAATCCCAGAATCTTATTTGCTTTCTCAGAGGCTGAAATACACTGCTTGGATGATTTGAGGTCGTTACTGATAATTACGCCGAGATCTTTTTCACTATCCACTTTTGTTAACGAATTTCCAAATAACTTGTAATCGTACTTACTGTTATTTTTACCTATGTGTGTTAAATTTCATTAGTCACTTTTCAGACCATTGCTGTAATTGATCTAAATCTTCTTGAATATCTAATTGGTTTGAGTGATCATTTGCCACTCCGCACAGTTTTGTATCATCAGCAAATTTGGAAACAGTAGATTTTAGTCCATGGTCTATATCATTTATATATACTATGAATAGAAGTGGCCCAAGAACGGAACCCTGAGGAACTCCACTTGCAACACTTTTCCATCCAGAAGTTTTTCCATTTAAAACAACTCTCTGTTTTCGACCATTCAACCAATTACTAGTCCAACCTAATAGGCTACCACTTATTCCATGCAAAGCTAATTTAGTAAGTAGTCTTTCGTGTGGGACGGTATCAAAAGCTTTTGCAAAGTCTAGATATATTAAATCTATATTGTTTCTTTTGTCATAATTCGAGATAACTGTGTTGTAGAATTCGAGTAAGTTAGTCACGCAAGAACGTTTCCGTCTGAAACCATGCTGGCTATCATTTATCAAACGGTTACTTTCTAAATGATATTCGATATCATCTCTGATGATAGTTTCCATTATTTTTCCTACGATCGAAGTCAAACTTATAGGCCTATAGTTATTTGGTTTCTTTTTGTCACCTTTTTTGAATATGGGAGTAACGTTAGCTAGCTTCCATTCTCTTGGGACATCTCCGGATATGATGGATTTCTTGAAAATTATTTCTAATGGAACAACAATCTCATTTTTCATTTCCTTTAAGATTCTTGGATGCCAACCGTCAGGCCCTGGTGTTTTATTAACTTTGAGTTTGTCTATACACCTTTTAATTTTTTCTTTTGTTATATTTACCGTAGTGAGTAAGTTTACCCCAGACTTTTCACAGGTTTCAGTTTGGAATTCACTTTGAGGTGTTTCGTTTACGAATACCGAGCTAAAATAATTGTTTAAGATATTACACATTCCTTCATTTGAATATTCAAGTTGACCGTCAGCAGATAATAGTGGACCAATGTGATTCCTAACAACCTTTTTATCTCTAATGTAACTATAGAATTCTTTGGGATTCTCTTTGGATTTCTCAGCGATGTTCATTTCGTATTGTCGTTTTCTTTTTCTTATTGTCATTTTTAAATCTCTCTGTATTGATACATAACTTTCATAGTCATTAGATACACCCGAGCACTTATATTTCTTATAAGCCTGTCTCTTTTTAGCAATACTTTTTTCAGTTTCTTTGTCGAGCCACTTTGGGCGAGCCTGATTTGGGGGACGTCTGTCCTTAAAAGGAATGTAAGTTTGAATCATCTTAGTGAGCGTATTTTGAAATATTTCCCACATCTGATCTACAGGCCTTTTGTTTAATTTTGCCTCCCAATCTGTAAGCTGAAGCTCCTGACGTAGTTCTATGAACTGAGCTTTACTGAAATCGGGTATTTTAGAAGCACAAGTATCTATTCTAAAATTGTTTAGGAGTTTGAATCTGACTAAATTGTGATCGCTATTTGCAACAGATTCACCCTACTTCTACATCAGTTACCATGCTTTCGCGGCTAGTGATCAATAAATCGAACAAGTTTCCATATCTTGTGGGCTCTTTTACATGCTGAATTAAGTAATTGTCACCAAGAAAATCAATCAAGCGACTACCTATATGGCCATGTTCAAGGGTCATCCAATCAATGCCAGTAAAATTGAAATCACCCATTATCAATAAATCCCGGTTGCAGAAACTAGACAGTTCTTGAAATAACAGTTTGTCGTCTGCTAATGATAATGTCTTTGGCATATATATTACACCTATATTCATTTTTTGTCCATTTGTTAGGGTTAACTCGACCCACAAACTGTCATATGCATCCTGTTTCACTTTCTCTAAAACACAAGCATGAACATTGTTTTTAACGTACAATAGAACACCCCCACCTTTCTTGTGGTTTCTATCCTGATGAAAGTGTTTAAATCCCGCAATATTAAATTCAGCTTCGAACTCTGTACCATTTAACCATGTCTCAGTTATTCCTATCATATCGAGATTTTCGCTTTTGAAATTTGTTCCTAATACTACGAGCATTAAAGTACATAGTTTTAAGAAACTCGTGATTATTTCTTTTTGACACATTTTGAGTTTCAATATCATGTCTTATATTATCATTTTGTTTTTTATTTATGCCTTGCTCTATATTATTATTATTTGGTCCTTCATTGACATTCAATGCCTCATTAACATTTCTCCTATCAAAATTAAAATTTCCCCCATCACGGACATCTGGTCGATTACGGTCATCCGATCTATTTTGTACATTTTGTCCCCCTACGTCACCGTGATTCACGCCGGCCTCCCATCGTTCAGTGACATTATGTCCGGCATCCCTTTCTAAAATTATATTTTGTCCTCCAGTGACATTATATCCTACCGTGATATTTTTTCCTCCACTATAATTACATCCCATCGTGATCTTTTGTCTTCCACTGTCATTACATCCTATCTTGATATTTTGGCCTTCATTGACATTCTGTCCGGTATCTCTTCCTAAAATTATATTTTGTCCTTCACTGACATTATATCCTACCGTAATATTTTCTCCTCCATTATCATTACATCCTATCGTGATATTTTGTTCTCCACTATCATTATTTCCCATCGTGATCTTTTGTCCTCCACTGTCATTACATCCCATTGTGACATTTTGTCCTATGACATTACATCCTAATGTGTCATATCGTCCTCTAGCGACATTACATCCTATCATGATATTTTGGCCTTCATTGACATTCTGTTCGGTATCCCTTCCTAAAATTACATTTTGGCCTTCAATGACATTATATCCTACCGTAATATTTTCTCCTCCATTATCATTACATCCTATCGTGATATTTTGTTCTCCACTATCATTACTTCCCATTGTGATCTTTTGTCCTCCACTGTCATTACATCCCATTGCGACATTTTGGCCTATGACATTATATCCTAATGTGACATTTCGTCCTCTAGCGACATTAAATCCTAAAATTATATTTTGTCCTATACTGGTACATTGTTCTACATTAATGCTATACTCTACACTGTTTTCCCAAGTACATTCTATTTCCCCTTCCCTTTGGCCTTCTACCCTAAAAAAGGAGCTAGTTCATTACAAACTCCCACAATGAGGTTTGTAAGAACATCTTTGCCTCTGCGGGTAAGGTGGATCCCATCAGAAGCGTAAAGGTCATGGCGCCTAGAAAAGAGATACCAAGGATCAAGAAAGTGGTGTCCCAATTGTGTGCACAACTGCGATATCCTATCATTGATCCCTATGGCTCTACTGTTCCAACACGAACCTGCGTAGATCCTCGGGAGGATCCCACAGACTACGTGACGGCTCCCACGTTCCTTCATCTCCTGAAGGAGGACCTTGTAATTCCGAACAAGCTCCTCTGATCTCACCCTACCTACATCGTTACTTCCCGTATGAACAATCGTAACCGTGTTCTTCCGTCCTTGCTCCCTGATGGACCGGGTACAATCGACGATCCCACGGCCCGGTTGACATACAAGCTTGCAACGTCGCTTAGTCTTTCGCTGCAGGATGTCGTCATAGCCTCGAACCATGGAGTCCCCCACCACCAAGAACTCCTGGTTTTCAGCCACTTCATCCTCCAGTAGAGCAAAACGATTGACTAGAGCCAGCGGTTGCTCCACAGGGCACACGTCTACCGAACGCGGGCTCGACAAACGGGACCCCACGGAGCGCCACTCGCTCATGGCAGTGACAGTAGGTGAAGAAGTGGAACGCTCTTTGGGTTGTGGGGAGGGTTCACTCTAGTAACCCCATCATACTTCTCAGACACTTCATCTCAAACACATTCAAGCTCCTTCTCTCTTCCTCTCTTATGTTCCATGTTTCTGTCCATACAGTGCTCTTGGCACAATCACTCCTTCATACAGTCTCCTCTTAGCATCTATTCCTAAATTTCTATTCCTCATTACACTTTTTAATCCACCAAGGCATTTACTCGCTTCTCTCAATCTACATTCTACCTCCACCTTTACTCCACCTTTTCCTGCCACATTTGCACCCAAGTATCTAAAAATATCTACTTCCTCCAGTTGCTCTCCCTTAATGCTCACTTCCAGATTACTGCCACTTTCACCCCTTGTACATCTCATCACCTTACTTTTACCCACATTTATCTTCAGCTTTCTTCTATCACACACTCTCCCAAACTCGGTCACCAACTTCCTCAATCCCTCCTCTGATCCTGCCACAAGCGCAGTGTCGTCCGCAAACAACAGCTGGCTCACCTCCCACTTTTCTCCATTTTCTTTAACCATCTCCAATCCCTGACCCACTACCCTTGCATTTACCTCTCGCACTACCCCATCCATGTATAAGTTGAACAGCCAGGGTGACATAACGCATCCTTGACGAAGTCCCACCCTTACCTCAAACCACTCACTCTCTCCATTTCTAATCCTGACACAAGCTCTACTACTCTCATAAAAACTCTTGATAGCTCCCAGAAGCTTTCCTCCTATCCCGTATATCCGCATAACCTCCCACAGTGCCTTTCTGTCTACCCTGTCGTAAGCCTTTTCCAGATCCATAAAAGCCCAAAAAACATCCTTCCCCTTTCCTATAGCTTTCTCATATATCTGTCTTACCACAAAGATCTGATCTACACAACCTCTATATGTCCTAAATTCACACTGTTCCTCACAATTACTCCCTCTGTTCCTCTCCTAATCCTCTCAATCAAGATCCTCCCATAAGCCTTCCCAACTACACTTAACAAGCTGATCCCTCTGAAACTACTACATTCACACTTGTCCCCCTTTCCCATGTAAAGTGGAACTATACAAGCACTCCTCCAGTACTCCGGCACTCTACCTTCTCTCCAGCAAACATTGAATAACCTCACCAACCAGTCCACCATCACTGTACCTCCTTTTTTAAGACATTCTGCATAGCATTCATCCAGACCAGGTGCCTTACCTGCTTTCATCATCTTAACTGCTGCCTTCACTTCATCCTTCCTTATTTCTCCTCCATTTTCCTCACTCATCACTCTCACTTTCTTAGCATTTCCCACTGCAGCTATCTTTCCATCCCTATCGTCTTTCACATTTAGCAACTCCCTAAAATATTCTGCCCATCTTCCCCTTACTGCCTTCTCCTCCATTATCATTTGTCCATCTGCACCTTTTACCTTTTCTTCTCTACTTGATTCGCCTCCTCTTCCTCTCTTAATTTCTTTCCAAAACATCTTTTTATTACTTTCAACATTTTCTGTCATACTCTTACCCCATTTTACATCTGCTCTCCTCTTTGTCTCCTTTACCTTTTGATTCACTTCTCTTTTCTTTTCTTTGTACGTCTCATATGACTCCCTCGTCTTATTTTGTAGCCAATCTGTGTAAGCTCGTTTCTTCTCTTCTACAACCTTCTTCATTTCCTCATCCCACCATTCACTACCCTTCCTTCTATTTCCTCCTGTCCGTCTTGTTCCACACACCATCTTTGCACACTTTGTGACTCCCTCCTTGAACCATCCCCATTCCTCCTCCACACCTAGCTCTACTCTATTCTTCATTCCCTCCCACTCCTCCTTCAGCTTCTTCTTGTACTCCTTCTCCTTTTCCTCTTCGTTTAAAGAGTTCACTCTAAGCACCTCCCTACCTTTTGTCCCTTTCCTCTTTCTCCATCTGTCCTCCACTCTCAACTTACCTTCCACCAGAAAATGATCTGATATTCCCCCACCCTCTCCCCTTAGCACATGTACATCCTTAACTCTTCCTATCATAATCCTATTTACCACTACATAGTCCATTAAAGCTCTATCTACCACCCTTCCCTCCACCACCCTCTCCCATGTGTACTTATGCTTGACTTTCTTCCGAAACACTGTATTTGCTATCATCAACTCTCTTTCTAGACACATTTCCACCATCAACTCTCCACTACAATTTTTTCCTGGAACTCCACATTTCCCAACCACTCCATCAATTGGATCCTTTCCTACCCTAGCATTAAGGTCTCCCAGTACTATTACATTTACACTTCTCCCCAAACCCTCTATGCACTCATTTACATCTATCCAAAAGGCCTCCCTTTCTTCTACACTCTTCTCACTGCCAGGTGATGTTCCTGTTCAAGAATATTGGTAAAGGATTCATTGCCAATGCCTAGTATGCCAAATTGTCCTAAGAGGTTTTTAAAGTCTTACAGTGAGTTAAAAAGACATAAAGAATAACATATTACGAGAAATGATAAAAGCAACTGTATCGTCAACCTCAACAAAGTTGATTATATTGAAAAAAAAAAATGGTAACATTACTAGAGGATGAGGAAACCTCTACAAAACTCAGTAAGAATCCCTTAGGGTCCATAAACAATGATTTTAATCGTAGTATAAAAATCTTTTGAGAGGACATGACCATCTAATTAAAAAAAAAATTCTACCATGTCTCCCTTGTTGCCATATATGTATAGGTTGATAAAAACTCACAAGCCAGATTATCCTGTGAGACCCATTATTAGTTCTACAGGGTCCATCAATGCAAACCTTCAAAATGGTTTGTTTCTATTTTGAGCTCTTTGGTAGGTACCATAACCGATTCATATGTCAAAAACAATATACATCTCATCAGTATACTTAACGAACTAGACATTAACTATGCTTTTAGACAAGTTAATCATGATATTACTTCTCTCTTTACTCGTGTTCCGGTTTTGGAGTTATTACTGTACCTTGAAGAACTATCTAAACATGATATGGCACTACTTGCCAAAACCATGATTGAGTTCAGTTATGTATAGTTAATGCAAAATTTGTTTTTAAGGATGAATACTATGTTAAAGAATACGAATTAGCAATGGGTAATTCTTTATCTCCATTATCTAGCAACTTATACATAGAAATCTTTGAGAAGGAATTATTGCCCAAGATTCTTCCCCATATTATTGTGTGGAAGCAATATGTGGATAACAATT
>NC_134797.1:8410448-8425448 GCF_046742065.1 Oratosquilla oratoria | reverse complement strand
TTTGACATACATTTGACAACGTGAATTTTTTTTTTTTTTCAACAATGCAAACCACCAACGGAAACTACCAAAATTATCATGATTATATGTATCAAAATGATGTTACACAGTCATTTGTTAAGTGTTTGCTTCTTGAAGCTTTCGCAGCGTCATCTATTGTATTCCACAGCATGGAGGCGATGTTCCCTCTGCTTGGGATCTATTGTAGCTATTACCAAATTGTAATGGTATGTAAAATTTATTTTTCGCTATCTACTGTTTAATTTACTTCTACAATGTACAATACAGAAACTGAGTATGGACACTCAGTATTCATATATAGTTTATATATATATATATATATATATATATATATATATATATATATATATATATATATTTATATATATATATATATATATATATATATATATATATATCAATGGCAAGATTATTATTGCAGAGTTTTTATCTGCCTTTTCTCTTTCTCTGAGAATCTTTTTCCCTTCCACGGGAAATTGTCTTATAATGTCACCATATGACATTGTTTTGTAAGTAACTTTGGTAAAGCCATGCCCAAAGTAACTTACAAAACAATGTCATATGGTGACATTATAAGACAACTTCCCGTGGAAGGGAAAAAGATTCTCAGAGAAAAAGAAAAGGCAGATAAAAAAAACTCTGCAATAATAATCTTGCCATGAAATTTAACCAAACATGCTTGAGAGAAAATCTCCTGCCCATATATACAATATATATATATATATATATATATATATATATATATATATATATACATATATATATATACAGTATATACATATATATATGTATACATATATATATATATATGTATGTATGTATATATATATATGTATATATATATATATATATATATATACATATATATATATATGAGTGGTAGGGTGGTGAGTTTAAACGCCAAGAATCCGTTGAAGTTTTATTTCTGACGTTTCGTCCAACTAGGACTTGTTCAGAGTATACACAAGTAAGACAACGACAACTTATATAATCGCACAGCTCACCCCGTTCCTCCCCGGTCAATGTTGTTGCCATCTCGCTTTCGTCTTGCCTCGTGGATAATTAGGCAACTTGCTACCCTCGCCAACTTGACAAAACGGTCCCGATGATTGCTACATGGGAGTGAGGTAATATACGCTGCTTCAATTGTCCTCCTTTCCTTTTTGTTAAGTCCATTATGGATTACCTCTGTTTCTTCCCAGTCCGGCAGGTGGCCAAAGTTGTCGATGTGTACCACTAATGAGTTGGATGTCCGGTGGGCTTTGATGTCATTTTTGTGTTCCATCGTCCGTTTGTGAATTCCTCTGCTACTTTCGCCATAGTAACTAGCGGGCAAGACGAAAGCGAGATGGCAACAACATTGACCGGGAAGGAACGGGGTGAGCTCTGCGATTATATAAGTTGTCGTTGTCTTATTTGTGTATACTCTGAAGAAGTCCCAGTTGGACAAAACGTCAGTAATAAAACTTCAACGGATTCTTGGCGTTTAAACTCACCACCCTACCACTCATTCTCTACTCACACCTCAATATATATATATATATATATATATATATATATATATATATGTATAGATATATATATAAATATATATATATGTGTGTATACATATATATATATAAATATATATATGTATATATATATATATATATATATATATATACATACACACACACACACACACAGACAACACATACACACAAACACACACACACTAACACACACACACACACACACACATATATATACGTATACATATACATATACATATAAGAACATAAGAACATAAGAAATAAAGGAGACTGCAAAAGACCATAAGGCCTACACTAGGCAGCTCCGTATCCATCACCACCTGTCATCCCCATCCATAAAGTTGTCTAATCGTTTTTTAAAACAACTGATAGTTTCAGCGCTTACTACATGGTTACTAAGTCTATTCCATTCATCGACCACCCTATTAGTAAACCAATTCTTGCCTATTTCCTTCTTAAATCTAAATTTGTCCAGTTTATACCCATTACTGCGAGTCCTGCCCTGTTGTTATATTATGATGACCTTGTTTGCATCACCCTTGTTATAGCCTTTGATCCACTTGAACACTTCTATTAGATCACCCCGCACTCTGCGTCTTTCCAGAGAGTGTAAGTTTAGGTGCCTAAGCCTCTCTTCGTAAGGCAAATTTCCGAGTCCATATATCATTTTGGTCATTCTTCTCTGTACTGATTCTAGTGAATTTACGTCCGTTCTGTAGGACGGAGACCAAAACTGTACCGCATAGTCAAGGATGGGTCTAACTATCGCTAGATAGAGTTTAATAATTACCTCTGCACTTCTATTCGTTACCGTCCTAGCAATGAAGCCTAATGCACTGTTAGCTTTATTTCTGGCGCTAATACACTGTTTCCTAGTTTTATGGTCCGGACTCACTAGAACTCCCAAGTCCCTCTCGCACTCAGATTTGTCTAAAAACGTGTTATCTAAGTTGTATCTATTTTCGGGGTTGTGTAGCCCTACGTTTAACACGCTACACTTAGAGATATTGAAGTTCATTTGCCATTTCACCGACAATGTTAACAGCTTATTAAGGTCATCCTGCAGAATCTGGGCGTCGTCTCCTGACCTAATTAGGCGTCCTATTTTAGTGTCGTCCGCAAACTTACTAACATCACTATTTAACCCTTCGTCTAAGTCGTTTATATACACAATGAACAACAAGGGACCCAAAACCGAGCCCTGGGGGACCCCGCTAGTAACATTGCCCCACCTAGATTTTATTCCATTTATGGTGACCCGCTGTTTTCTGTTACCAATCCAAGCTCTAATCCATTCTAACACTTTTCCTCCTATGCCATGGGCTTTGATTTTATTTAGTAGTCTCTGGTGTGGCACTTTGTCGAACGCTTTGCTAAAGTCAAGGTAAATAACATCGTAATTTTCATTGTTGTCTGCCGCCTTATATACCTTAGTGTAAAAGGATAGAAGATTAGTCACACATGACTTACCCTTGGAGAAACCATGCTGTGAAACACGAATTAAATTATGCCCTTCAATGTGTTCTCTGAGTCTATTTACTATTATTGATTCAAGCATTTTTCCTATAACCGATGTCAAACTGATTGGCCTGTAGTTGCATATAGACGATCTATCTCCCTTCTTAAAAACAGGAACAACGTTTGCCTGCCTCCAAGCAGTAGGAATAGAACCAGTGTCTACCGATTTATTGAATATTTCAGTTAACTGGTCGCAGATTTCAAATTTACACTCTAAGCATTCTTGGAAAAATTTCGTCTGGACCCGGAGATTTTGTAGCTTTAAGTCTGTCAATCTGCTTGACTACTTCCTCTTTACTAATGCTGATATTAGTTAGACTACTTTCTTCATCCCTTCTGAAAATCGGATCGCAGTCAGGTACTATATCTAACCTTTCATTTGTAAACACCGATAGAAAATCATTGTTAAACTTCTCACTCATTTTTTCTTCCGATTCAATCATGACATTTTCATCGTTTTTAATTGGTCCTATTCTTTCTTTATTTTTTATTCTATAGAGGTGAAAGAAACCCTTTGGGTTGGATTTTGCTTGACTGGCAACCTTGATTTCATAATTACGTTTCGCTGAACGTGTATTCCTTTTAACCAGCTTTGCCATTTCGTTATATCTTGATCTAAGGTGTGATTCCCCGTTTTTCATTTTTACGTAAAGTCCTCTTTTCATTCCGATCTCATGTTTCAATCTGTCCGTCATCCATTTGGGAGTATTACTATTTTTCCGTATTGACTTTAGGGGGATAAATGTATTTTGTGCATTAATAATTAGATCAGTTAGATTGTTATACATTTCATTTAAATTACTGACCTGACTGTTGGGCCCTCGCCCCCAATTGACCTGACCTAAGGTATGCGTATTACCCTCTTTGACCCAGACCTGACCTAAGGTATGCATATTACCCTCCATGACCCACACCTGACTAGCCCCGCAACGAGAATCAAGAATGTCTGAAACGTCCGCCTGGCTTTTCGTATTCAATTTCAAATAGGTTTTTATATTGTCAAAGTTTGCTTTCCTGAAGTCTGGTACTTGAACGTTATTCGTACTTTTTATTTTTTACCAAATAACATTAAATCTTATTTCTTGATGATCGCTTAAGCCTAGACTATCTCCCACTATTACGCTGCTAATTTGGTGCTCATTATTTGTTAGAATTAAGTCCAGGGTATTTTGTCCCCTCGTAGGATCGGTAATCATTTGTTTTAGGAAATTATCCTGCACCACATCTAGGAATTTCTTCGCTTCATGATCTCCTATTAAAGTTTCCCAGTCAATGTTTCTATAGTTAAAATCTCCCATGATTACAACGTTTTTGTACTGGGACGCTCTGTGAATTTCATGAATAAGGGAATCAGTCTGCTCAATGCTGAGGTTAGGAGGTCTATACAAGATGCCAATAATAACTTTCTTATTCTTGCCTATAATCTCTACCCAAATAGATTCCGTACAGTCCTCTTCCTTAATCGAATTGTTGATAATACAGTTTAATGTATTTTTAACGAAAAGTGCTACACCTCCCCCATTCCTGCCGACCCTATCCTTATGAATAAACTTATATCCTTCTATTTCGATTTCCGGAAGGAAATGTTTATCAGCCATGTTGATCCAGGATTCAGTAATAGCTATAATATCGACATTTTCTACGCATGCTTTACCTCGCAGCAAATCAATTTTGTTAATTATGCTCCTGCTATTTGTATAGTAAACTTTAAGTTTATCTTCCCTCCACCTGCTTTGGTGATTTTTTACACAGTCCTCTAAGTTGTTTCTATTGTCTAAACTATATTCCGATACTTCCCCCCCTACTCCCACATAATCTACCCGAAAAAACCTGTAGGATGCCTACTTCTCGCTCAAGGGATTCAGCAAGGAGTCGAAATCCTCTGGGAGACAAGTGCACTCCGTCCCTTGTGTATAGGTGATTCTTACCATAAAAGCGGTCCCAGTTGTCGACAAATGCCCATTCATTGGCCTTACAATGTTTTGCCAGCCTGCAATTCATTGCAATAGCCCTGGAGGGCCACATGCCTCCAACTCTACGCCTCGGAAGGATTCCACATACTACAGGAACACCTCCCCTATTTCTGATCTTGTCTAGCGCATCCCTGTACCGCGCAAATAATTCCTCACTCCCTAACTTACCTATATCATTTCCTCCGGCACTTAAGCAAACTACTGGGTCCTTACCTTCCCCTACTAGACACTCTTCTATCCTATCTCTAACATCTCCTATGCCCGCGCCAGGGAAACACACCTACGTCCTATGTTTCCTATCTTTGTCGCAGAAAACCCTGTCTAAATACCTCACTTGACTGTCTCCTACTACCAAAATCTTACCTGTGGGCAGGGATCCAGCGTCTGCCCTTTCCTTCTTCTCTTGGATTTCATTAGTTCCTTCTTCCTGCAGATTCGCCAGCACTTGAAACGAGTTTTTGCATTTCAGTGGGGCTGGTGAGGACTTTTTTCCACTTTTCCGCATCTTATTTCTCACCGTATTCCATCCATATATATATATATATATATATGTGTGTGTGTGTGTGTGTGTGTGTATATATATAAAATAATTTCGACTGTCGTCCACGGATTTGAGCCGGGCGCCGCGATTTCACGAGCCCGTTTGGAATCCGGGGACGACAGTCGGAATTATTTTATTGATATCGCCGTCACTGGTGATTATGTATATGTATATATATATATATATATATATATATATATATATTTTTATATATATATATTTATATGTATATATATATATATATATATATATATATATATATATATACAGTATGTATACACTTGACCTTTCAAAAAAAAAAATTGTGTTTTCATAAGTTACTCTACTTTTTCCATGGTTTTTGACCTGAAAAATTCAAAAGTTACACCCATTTTTATGTAGGATGTGTGAAAGCACTATCACATGGAGGCTGAATTATTTTGCTATCTATCTTATCAAAAGGGTCAACTTTGAGATATTTCTAAGCATAATTTGTAGTATAATTTTTTTTTTATCTATTCAAGATAGAGCAACAAATTAGATACCAAATAAATAAACAGGATCTACTCTAAATTTATTAACCATTAGAATTTATTAATTTTCCCGAGATCTTTAATATATACGAAATTGTTGAAATCTTGACTTTTATACTAACCTGGAGACATAGTTTTTGCACGCTGCAAGATAGGACAACAAAATAGTTATGAAAAAAAATAATGCTCTTCTGAACTGTACAGTTTGATTAACATTGTACAAAAAATGGCATGTTATTTGAAGTATTTACATAAAAATAACAAAATTCCATACATTTGACATATGACGTACAAAGTGGGAATTTCAATTTTGCAACAAGTCAAACCATCAACAGAAACTACCAAAATAATCATAACTCTATGTATCAAAATGATGTTACACAGTCATTTGTTAAACGTTTGCTTCCTGAAGCTTTCGAAGCGTCATCTGTTGCATTCCAGCGCATGGAGGAGATATTCCCTCTGCTTGGGATCTGAGGTGATGACATTTGTAAAATCATTCATCATCTTAACTCCACGCTCAACGATGACACTCACTACTCTGAGATTTCTCACATATTCCATGATTCAACCCGATCGAGAAGCCAGCCAGGTCCAATGCTGAGGATGTCTAATAGAGGGTGGGATTCCGGATCAATGAAATCTACTAGTGTAGTCTTGGCTGTCACCTTCTAAAACACAGATTTTACCCATCTGAAGCTATCTGGCCTCTAAGTGGCATGCATCTGGACAGCAATATTCTGTTTCTCCTTGTCACTCGGCCTACTGTTGAACAGCGCGAATGGCATGGCCTCCTGTGTCAAGTACCACTTGTGATTTTTCATCTTCTGAAGAACTGATTCAGAAACCTCTGGGTCTGATCTCTTGTACCTCAACATGTCCTGGATAAGCTGAAGATCATTCACAGGAGCGTACGTAACGCCTGATTAACACAAATTTTCATGTCCTAGTTGGGGATGAACATTTTGTTTATCTGGATGATTCAATCTTAGTTTCCAAGAATGCGGAAAGCCACTTCACTAAGTTGTCCATGGTCTTGCAACGTTTTGCTGAAGCTGGATTGAAAATAATTTTGCCAAGTGCTCTTTTTTTAAGTCTAGCTTCCAATTCCTAGGTCATGTTGTAGACAAACATGATATTCACATTACTCGCGATAAAGTCAAAGCAGTTAGGGACTTCCCTACACCTAGGTCAGTTGAGCATGTACGTTCCTTCCTTGGGCTTGGAGGATACTGTTGTACATTTATTAGTAATTTTGATTCAATTGCTACCCATCTAACACGTCTCCTCAAAAAGGACACTTCCTTCCACTGGCGTGATGTTCATCAAGAAAGTCTTGGTTCTTTGAAGCTTGCACTTACTGAAGCGTCTATGTTGGAATTCCCAGATTATAGTCTTTCTTTTACTATTTTTACAGGTGCTTCTGGTACAGGTATTAGGATTGTACTTATGCAGGAAGTAGACGGATGTAGACTCCATATTCTTGCATATGCTAGTTGCATTCTTAACAACTCTGAGTCTCGTTACTCTGTTACTCATTTGGGGGCCCTGCAAGTGGTGTGGGCTTTAAAAAAAATTGTGATATAGTATTTGGATATCCTGTTACGGTCTACATGGACCACACTGCTGTCACACAGCTTTTCAAGGGCAAAAATCTTTCAGGCCGCCTAGCCAGATGATGTATCACAATTTAAGAATTTAGCCCAACCCTTAAGCATATTCTAGGACGTGCAAATAATGTTGCTGGTGTACTTTCACGTAATATACCTGTAGCTGCAGTTACAGTGATTGACAACTTCTCTCTGAAGGATGAGGACCCTGTTTAGTCTGCTGTTATTTATGCTTTGGAGTCTGGTGATGATGTCATCTTACCAGATTTACCTCTTCCTCTGTCCCAATTTTCCTTGCAGGACGAGGTTCTCATTCGTAATGTGGAAGTGTTTGAGCAGGATGTGGTACAGCTAGTAATCCCTGAGTCCCTATTTCCTGTTTATATGTCCCTTGCTCATGATCCCCCTCAGGCTGGTCACCCAGGTCGTGACAGAACTCTGGTTATGGTACTTAAGAAGTATTATTGGCATAAAATGTGACTGCATATTACCTCTCACGTAGCCCAGAGTAGCTGTTGTGCCTAGAACAAAAGTTCTACGCACACTGCTCCATCTTAGAGTACCCTACTCTTTCTCATCGTTTTCAGACTACGGCTATAGACCTTTTACAACTGCCTCGTAGTACTCAAAGCTCTATGTATGTCCTTGTGTATGTGGACTACTTTAGTCGTTTTGTAATATTGGCTCCCTCACGTAACAAGTCTGCTCTAGTAGTAGCCTATGCTTTAATGTCTTATGTTTTTTGTCCATACACTACTCCTTCAGTGCTTATTGACAATGGAACTGAATTTAGAATCGAGATTTTAGCGAGCATTTATGAGCATTACGGCATCACGCACACATTCGTGACTGCATACCATTCTGCGTCCAATGGTCTTATAGAGAGGACGAAAAGGAAGATTTTGGATATACTGAAGCACGTTGCTATTAGCCATCGTGAATCTTGGGAGGATTGGCTACCATTCGTCAGTGCTTGTATTACCAGCGCCATTAATGTCTCTACGGACAAGACGCCTCATTACGTCATTTGTGGTGTGAAAAATGGCTCCCTTATGATGTTCTTGACAATCCTGTTCGTCCCCTCTACAATTTTGATGACTATAGTTGCTCCAATATCACACATTGCATAATATCTATGGTTCTGCAAAAGAAATAGTTGAAGTCATTTGTGGTGTGAAAAAATGGCTCCCTTATGATGTGCTTGACAATCCTGTTCGTCCCCTCTATAATTTTGATGAGTATAGTCAACTCCAATATCAAACATTGCATAATATTTATGGTTCTGCAAAAGAAGCAGTTGAAGTATCCAAGGCCAAAGAGTTGAAACATCAGCATATCCGGGCTACGCCTTTGAACATCAATATTGGTGGTCATGTTTATAAGAGCGTGTTTGACCACCAACCTGAACTTAATTGTAAATATAAAGGTCCCTTTTTGGTTACTGAGAAGTTGCACCCCAATAAGTTCAGGGTCTTTGATCCTTCCAAGAGACTGAGCGGTGTGTAGCATGTAGATAGGCTTAAGGTTATGAGAGTGCCTATTACTGCATTTACCAGGCCTCCCCGAAGGCCCACTGTATAAACTATGCCCTCTGTAACTGTCCCTCATAATTATGATCTACGTTTAAGGGGTCCTGTGTCTTCATAACTGTATATGTGCTTTGTTTGTATTGTAATTTATGTTTGCCTTGATCTGTACTTTGTATTTCGTTTCTCTATTAAGTGTTTTCTTTGTATATGTATATCTTGTTTATCTACTGAGTGTATTGATTTGTATTATGTGTATCTTTTGTTTATCTATTAAGTGTCATATCCCGGATGTCTGGCAATTACTATCTTTTGTCTCTTGTTTAACTGGCGCCAGTTCGTATGTATTTTTATATTTTGTATGCAGTTCGTATGTATCTTTATATTTTGTATACAGCTCGTGTGTGTTCTTATATTTTGCATGCAGTTCGTATGTCTTTATATGTTGTATACAATTCTCATGTATCTATATTTTGTATGCATTTCTTATGTATTCATATGTACAGTCCTTATGTCATGTAATTATTTATGCTCGTGTATTTTTTTCTCTCTGTAATTTTGTAAGACTATTCTATAATGTGATGTGTGTGGAGAATGTTATCTTGTGTGTTACGTTATGTTTATGTATTAGGGTGTGCTGATTTAATCATTCTTTTCCACACTTTTGTAATCACACTTGTGTGTGTGGAACATGCTATGTAAAATGTCCATTTTTTCTTTCTGCGGTCATTTGTTTTTCTCATTTCTCGGTGGGGTTACCGAGTGGTAGTGACCGAACGATGTTATCATATAACTGTAGTACTATATTTTTGCTATATATTATACGCGCATGCTTGTGGCATTGTACGATTTGTCATACATTGTATATACTTGTGAGCAGATTGGGAAATATCTTTTATGTATAAATACTATGAAATTTATATATATTAATTTACTAGAATTATTGTATCAATTGGTTGCATTTACATATGCTCATTTTGTAATAGAACCTTGCGGTTGTGTATGCTTCCCGCCAATCCAGGCTGCATACCCAAGCGACGCAGTTTCTATCTTGCCTCCGTCGTGTAAACATATTGTAATTGTGGTATGTCCTTGTGTGTGTGGATTACTTTAGTCGTTTTGACTGCATATTACCTCTCATGTAGCCCAGATTATGATTAATACTAGTACATTGTTCGGTAATTATTTGTCGCCTTTGGCTATCCTAGTACACACAACTAATCTCTGAGGTGGTCCCAGGTTCACTACCCAGGACGTCTCTGAACATCTTCCTATTCCAGTGTAGAGTAACAAGCAGGGGACTCACAGACCTCTGCCTTGTAGCTCTGGCTGATGTTTTATCTAGACAGCATTCTGTTACGACGTGTTGTTGATCTAGAAATGATTGAATCGTCCATATCAGCCCCACCAGCTTTCAAGGTGGCGGAAACTAGGGCAATAACTTGATTGTCAGACAAGCTAAGATGATCAACTGTATTGCATATGGCATCACATTTCCTGGCTCTCCTGGGGAATGTCAAAGTCACGGTGTCTTCATAGTAAGAACATCTAGGACGAGGCTGCTGGTGACCCATATCCTCTGTGTTAGCGTCACTGTCACTGGAATCACCCCAGATAATGTTATCCACGTGAATAACTGCCTCTTGTTCTGTTGCAGCTGCAAAATAATACAATGTGACAAGCATGTAAAACTGCAAGATAATACAATGTGGTAGCATGTAAAACTTCCAATTTGTTGTGATATTCAAAAATATGATTAGTAAAAATATGAAAGTATAATTACTTTGTTCTTGACTCTGCAGTCTGGCCTACTTGTTGCTGGGATCTTGTTTCAAAGATCTTGTCATTACCCGACATGCGACCTTTCCTCTCAGTCCTCTTGTCCTGGTAAAACCTAATAACCTCATCTTTCTTCTCCCTGGATAACAGTCTCTTGTTCTCTATATCCTGGACAGCATCTGGAGCTCCTATATCGAACAGTTTGTCCAATTACAAGACAAATGCACTCCTCTTTCATCCATGGTCACTTGCTTTTCCTTTGTTCTTCATTAGTGCTCTGTGCTTGTCATGGAGTTTCACGAAGAGATTTATGCAATTTTGTCTGGTGTCTTGATCCTGGCCATCTGCCAGAACGGGATGATAGCTTCAACCGTTTCATAGGCGAGGTCTAACCATGATTTTCCTTGTATTTTCTGGTAAACTTTAGAGATAAAGGATATACTGGAATGCTTGTCTGTCGGTGGGAAGCTGGGAACCACTGATGCAAGCTGAAGGGTATCCGACCAGGAAGGTTTCAGTGAGAGATCTGGTGGACGGCCGACTTGATGCTTGCTTGTGGACTGTAGGCGGAAGTCCTGAGGCGCTGTGCACCCTCGTAGCTCCTTGCTTAATGCCGTTGTGAAGTATCTTATGGACAGTTTTCTGGATTTGGATCGAGTTTCTGTGCTGTTCAGTACTGCCCAACATCATTAACAGTGTTCTGTAAATATGAAATATGAAATTAAATGCTGAAACTATTTATGTGTTTTGGTCTAAATTAATTTGAAATTCAAACATCCATACAAAAACATGTCTCCAGGTTAGTAAAAATGTCGAGACTTTCAACCATTTCATATCTTTATCAATTCACGGGTAAAATTCATCAATTCTAACGGTTGCTATATGTAGAGTAGATTCTGTTCTTTCATTTAGTATTTGTTGCTCTATCTTAGGTATATAAAAATCATACCATAAAATATGGGTAGAAATGATTCAAATTTGGCCCTTTTGGTAAAATAGACAACAAAAAACTTTAGCCTCCATGGAGTAATGCTTTCATACATTCTAGATAATAATGTATGTAAATTTTGGCCTTTTCAGGTCAAAAAGCATTGTAAAAAGTACAGTAGAGTATGAAAATATAAATAACTTGTTTACTGAACAGGAATATTATAGTCGTACCTTATTATCTATATTTATATCTATATCTATATCTATATCTATATCTATATCTATATCTATATCTATATCTATATATCTATATCCATATCTCTCTCTCTCTCTCTCTCTCTCTCTCTCTCTCTCTCTCTCTCTCTCTCTCTCTCTCTCTCTCTCTCTCTCTCTCTCTCTCTCTCTCTCAAATATAAAAATGTGTAAAATCTACCCGGAGGAAGGACTATAAATGACGAGTCTGTCAGTGTGTGTCGAAACCTGTCAAAATCTCTCTGAGTCTGTCGGATCCTGTTGGAAACTTACAGAATCTCTTATCAATGTCCATCAGAACCTATCAAGGTCAGTTAGATTCTATTGGAGTCTGAAGGAAATCTTTGGAATCTGTCAGCGTCTATCAGATTCTATTAGAACCTCTCAGAGTCCGTCGGAATCCGTCAATGTCTACCAGATACTGACGGAGTCCGTCAAAATCGGTCAGAGTCTGTCAAATTCTGTGGATTTCTTTCTCTTCTTTCGGAAGATATTCTCCATTTGGCAGGGAGTCTCTGAATCACACACACACACACACACACACACACACACACACACACACACACACACACACACACACACACACACACACACACACACACACACACACACACACACACACACACACACACACACACACACACACACACACACACACACACACACACATACACAGTTGGTAGAGCGCTGAAATGGGAAGCAGAAGTGCTCCTAGTACCCAGTTCGAATCCTGCCCAGGGCCGAAATTATTTCGGTATCGCTGTACCTCGGGTCGTACTCTGACTCTCGTGGGCGGGGAGTTGGGTGTGTGTGTGTGTGCAAGGTCATAGCATTACCCATAGATCGGACCTACGAGCTCTGAGCTCTCTTCCAGGAGGGAAATAGCTGTCGATCACGAGTCCAACACGTGATCCAAAGACCAAGTGAATACACACACACACACACACACACACACACACACACACACACACACACACACACACACACACACACACACACACATACGTGCACGCGCACGCGCACGTACACACGCACACGCACACACACACACACACACACACACACACACACACACACACACACACACACACACACACACATCTGCCTCGCGTAACGACTTTATCGCAGAGGAATTTTAATCGAATCAACAAAGAGGAACATCGGGACAGTCAAGGGTTAAGATTAACTCGATCAATGGAACTCATAAACTAGTAATATCAAAACTCACTAACCTAAAATTGATATTACTAGTTTATTCACAAAAATTCCAGTAGATGGTTTAATTGTTTTTCTTACTGATTTAGACAAAATCTCACTTCCTTTGCCTTTTAATACTGTAATTGAACTCATCAAATTAAGCGTAAAAGTTATAAATTTGAATTTAATGGTAATTTTTATTCCCAGAAATTTGGAATGGCTATAGGGAATCACCTCTCGCCTGTCTTAAGCAACATCTACATGGATTTTTTTTTTTAAGAACTATTTTGCCATCTAATGTGATATGGTATAGATATGCAGATGATGTTCTTTACCTGTGGCCATGTACTGAAGACCTGGATGCTTTTCTACAATCTCTGAATAATTTGGTTTCCTCCATTTATTTTACTGTAGAATTAGAAAATAATAACAAATTGCCCTTTTTAGATTACCTCATCCACAGAGAAGGTTTTGACTTTAGATTTAGTATTCACAGAAAACCGACAAATGTGTTTTCTTATATTCATTATTACTCTGAACACCAAGATGAAGTAAATAAATCCGTATTTTCTTCTATGTTCTTACGTGCCTTGAGGATATGCAGCCCGGAATTCATTGATGAAGAATTTGAGTCTATTGTTAACCTAGGTTTATGATTAAAGTACCCTAAAAAAAAAAATTGATAACGCTCTCTCTTTGGCAAAAAAAAAAAAAAAAAAATTCATAGGAATCAACCCCCTCCCCTTTTTGACATTAAGAACCTTTTAATATTACCTTACAGTAACAATCTTTCTCAAGTTCCTCATCTACTTAAAACATAATGTTAAAATAGCTTTTAATAACCAACGTATTTTTAAGAAATTAATAATTAAGAATTCTCCCGCTGATTCTGATGGCTGCATATACAAAATCCCTTGCAAAGATTGTGAAAAGTATTACATTGGACAAACGGGCAAAGAACTATCAACTAGAATTAAACAACATAAATATAGTGTTAAAACAGCACAAGAATCCAATGCTCTATTTGTTCACATGAAAGACTTCAATCATTGTATTAATTGGACTAATGCTTCCATCATTATTTCTCGTAATTCATTTGTCAATAGAAACATAATAGAAAGTAGTATTATAAAAAAATTCTGAAGGTTCTACTCTTAATCGCAGTAATGGCATTTATAAATTAGATAAATTTATCATTAACAAAATTTGAAATCAGGTTGTATGTGACCAAAATTAATTTGGTGAATTGTGCTGTTCTCTAGATTTCTTTTTCATTGATGACTTTGTGTACTAAGACTTATTTTTTTATATGTGACTTTTTGTGCTTTACCAGTTCCTTTCCTAGTGTATCTCGTATATGCCTGTTCCTTTCCTAGTGTATAATCTTGTTATTTTTAAACCTCTTTGTAACACAACTTTCTCTCTATTCCCCTGAAGATGTGAATTACACGAAAGCGCTTGGGAATTACTGTTTTCTTCCGATTTCCTTAGTGGCTACCAGCAAATTTGTGGATCACGTGTTGTTTTAGTGATCTTTCTGCATATATATATATATATATGTATATATATATATATATATATATATATATATAATGAAGGTTTAATGTAG
>NC_134797.1:8382948-8400448 GCF_046742065.1 Oratosquilla oratoria | reverse complement strand
ATGCAGAGGCAGCAATTCCAGACCCTAAGCTGAGCCCCTGACAACCTCTCTTAACCTCTAACGGCTTCTTACTTCGGAGACCGGACCCTCTCAGATCCAACCATATGATTGGCTGCCATTCAAATCCTCGCCCGCTGATTGGCTGGCATTCAGATCTTTGGCTCTTGATTGGCTGGCATTCAGAGAATGTTGGTAAGTGGTTATGTGGGTGTTGGAGTGTCGGGGAAAGTGAGGGGGCAAGGGTTACACTGTTTTCTTAGAAGTTGTTTTTATGCTTAGCATTTCTTTCAATTCTTCAATTAAAATATTTCCTCCGTTCAAGAATATAAAAATCCAGTAATGATAATATTAAACATGATAATTTTTTTTTATCTGGGTATAAATTGAAATAAGTATTTCTTTAGGACAGGGAGCTTTCTTAAGTTGAATAAAATTGTCTTGTGACAAAATGAAAGATATAAGAGAGTGATTGCCATTGCTTATATAGCATGTTTAACTGTTATTTTTATATGTCAGGTTGATTGCTACTCAAATATCCTCCTATTTATTCTTGTAAGCATTTCTCATAATAATCGGATTCGCACTCGTTCACACACACACACACACACACACACACACACACACACACACACACACACACACACACACACACACACACACACACACACACACACACACACACACACACACACACACACACACACACGCATGCACGCACGCACACACGCACGCACGCACACACACACACACACACACACACACACACACACACACACACACACACACACACACAGACACAGACACACACACACACACACACACACACACACACACACACACACACACACACACACACACACACACACACACACACACACACATACACACACACACACATACACACACACACACACACGCTAAATCTTGACATCTTTAGTACAAACTAGAGGTTTGAAGGCAAAAATCATTTACCATCTCTTTACAAATTAATTAGATTTCATTAAGAGTTAAAAACGTAATATAATGGTTTCTCTTTCGCAAGTTAAAGATTAAGGTTGGATTGGGTGAACAACTAATGAACTTATACTAAAGTTCAACATGAAAAATGAAGATATTTTTTTCATACGATGGCTAAAAATATCGTAGGCGAAGTTGTTCATGGGAATCTTTTATAAAATGACCTTATTCAGGTGTTTTTTATAGATAAAAGGTTTCCTTGCAAAAATTAAATTGGATTTTTAAGGGTATGATGCGAGTCTGTATATGAAACGATAGTTGGAAATGTTCACGAATACAACTCTAGTAAGACCTGCATTGTAAAGAGGAGCAATCAATAAACGTAAAACAATTTTCCTGAAGTGAGTAAAAAGTTGCCTCGTTCGACTTTATCAGCAGAAGGCTTAAAATACTTTCATGTAAGCATATATGTATATATATGTATATATATGTATATATATACATATATATACATACATACATATATATATATACATATATATATATATACATATCTATATATATATATACAGTATATATATATATATATATAATATATATATATATATATATATATATATATATATATATATATATATATCTGGGGTATTGGTCCCCGACTGGGGTATTAGCTGCATGTTATTGTGGCAGAGTAGCATGCAGTTGATACTTTACGGTCTATATGGGGCGCCCCTTCAGACCAGAGGCACACATAATTTTGTCTGTAATAGAGCAAAACTCTGTTCATAGAGAAATTATTACATTTTTATACTACGGCAGTCCCTCCGTTATGCTGTCCCCCAACCCCTTGTTACTGCCCTGTACCATTCCTCTGAATATTCATTTCCTTTTTTTGCCTACCCTGTGGTGGGGGAAGAAAATGCTACCACCAAGTCTTTCCACTTGAGTCATAAGAGGCGACAAAAGACGGGACAGGGGATGGGATTAGGAGTCCTACTACCTGTAGCCCCTCAGGGGACATTCCTGAAAAAAGTAAAGGCATAAAAGGGTCTGGGAGTTTTCCAACCAGTAACCTAAGGTTTGGATCTTTTAATGTGCGTGGATGTGGTACAGATGGAAGTAAAAGGAAGGAGATAGGTAGTATGTTTGTGAGAAGAAAGATGGATGCGTTGGCTTTAAATGAAACTAATTTGAGAGGGAAGGGTGAGTGTGAGTTTGGGAGTGTAGCTGGGACGTTCTCAGGAGTGAAGAGAGGACGAGGGAGAGAAAGGGTGGACTAAGTAAAGATATAGGTAAGCGTGTAGTGGAGTGGAAGGAGGTTTCTTCAAGGTTAATGCGGATGAAGGTAAAACTGGGAAAGGAGATGTGGGTTTTTGTAAGTGCATATGGGTCTGGTAGTGAGAAAAGTGTAGATGAAACGGAGGCTTTTTGGATAGATTTAAATGAGTGCATAGAGGGATTTGGGAGAAACGTCAATGTAGTGGTATTGGGAGACCTTAATGCTAGAGTAGGAAGTAAACTAATAGACGGAGTGGTTTGGGAACGTGGAGTTCCAGGAAAGAATCGTAGTGGAGAGTTGATGGTGGAGATGTATCTAATAAGAGAGTTGATGATAGCAAATACAGTGTTTTGGAAGAAAGTCAAGCATAAGTACACATGGGAGAGGGTGGTGGATGGAAGGGTGGTATATAGAGCGTTAATGGATTATGTAGAGGTAGATAGGAGTACAATAGGAAGAGTTAAGGATGTACATGTTCTTAGAGGAGAGAGTGGGGGAATATCAGATCATTTTTTGGTGGAAGGTAAGATGAAAGTGGAGGATAGATGGAGAAAGAGGAAAAGGACAAAAGGTAGGGAGGTGCTTAGAGTGAACTTCTTGTGTGTGTGTGTGTATGTGTGTGTGTGTGTGTGTGTGTGTGTGTGTGTGTGTGTGTGTGTGTGTGTGTGTGTGTGCGTACGTGTGTGTGTGTCTGTGTGTGTGTATGTGTGTGTGTGTGTGTGTGTGTGTGTGTGTGTGTGTGTGTGTGTGTGTTTGTGTGTGTGTGTGTGTGTGTGTGTGTGTGTGTTTGTGTGTTTGTGTGTGTGTATGTGTGTGTGTGTGTGTGTGTGTGTGTGTGTGTGTGTGTGTGTGTGTGTGTGTGTGTGTGTGTGTGTGTGTGTGTGTGTGTGTGTGTGTGTGTGTTTACCTAGTTATATTACATGGGAAGGGAGCTATGCTCGTAATGACCCGTCTTTGTATCTTTCAGCATCAAGTTTTTTCTTAAAATCTTGAATAGTATTTGCACACACTGTTTCTATATCTAAGTTATTCCGTATATCCAGCACTCTGTGTGGGAAGCCATTCTTTTTCCGATCTCTTCTATAGTTATCTTTTTTGAGTTTCTTTTCATGACCTCTTGTTTTTCCATTGTCGTTTTTTAGTAAATGATTCCTGTCAAGGATTTCCATTCTTTTCATGATTCTAAATATAGTCAGTAGATCACAACTTTCTCTTCTCTGCTCTAGTGTTAGTAGTTTCAATTTCGATCATCTTTTTTCGTATGTGAAATTGGAAAGAGTTGGTGCCAACTTTGTTGTCGCTCTCTGTATGCTTTCTAGTTCCCTTATATTCTTTTTAGTGCTGGGTGTCCATAGTGTCGCTGCATATTCCAGCTTTGGTTTAATCAATGTAACTAATTTTTTTGTTTTAATAATTTCTTTATCCAAGTAGTCAAATATCACTTTCATTGACCTTAATTGGTTGTAGGTTTCACCGACTATTTTGTTTATATGTTTATCCGGTGTCATGTCTTTGCTGATCAGTATTCCAAGGTCCCTTTCCGAGTGAACTTTTTTTATTTCTTCTTCGCCAATTATATATATATATATATATATATATATATATATATATATATATATATATATATATATATATATATTTGAAATTCTGTTTTTGCTTTTTTTTTCAAACTCCTTTATGCTACACTTCTTGATATTGAAGTTCACTTCCCAGTTTTGAGTCTATTTCGAGATTTTGTCCAGGTCTCATTGTAATGAATCACATTTCTCTTCTGTTCTTACTTTCTTTAATATTTTTGCGTCATCTGCGAAGAAAATCATATAACATTCAACTCCTTCATCCATGTCGTTTATGTATATGGCAAACATGATTGGAGCCAGCACTGACTCTTTTGGAACACCACTTATCATTTCTTCCCATTTCGAGTATTTGTCTCTAATTACTACTCTCATTTTTCTCCCAGTTAGGAAATCTTCCATCTATTCTAATAATTTACCTGCGATGCCACCTATTAATTCTAATTTTCTTATTAATTTCTTGTGTGGCACTTTGCCAAATGCTTTTTGTAGGTCTAGATAGGCACAGTCTGCCCACCCATCCCTCTCATCTATTATATCTATTAGTCTCGAGTAGAAGCAGATTAGGTTTGTTGTAAATGATCTTCCTTGTCTAAATCGAAATTGGCTTAGGTTTAGTATATATTTTTCTTCCAGGTGTTTAACCCATCTACTTTTGATAACTTTTTCACATATTTTAGCTACTGTGCTTGTTAGGGAGACCGGTCTGTAGTTAGTTGGATTTTCCCTTTTCCCCCTTTATATATTGGTACTACGTTTAATTGTTTTCAGTTTTGTGGTACCTTACCTTCTTTGAGCGAGCATTTGATTATAGTGTTTATTTTATCTGTTAATTTCTCAACGCATTCCTTCAATATCCAATTTGCAATTCCATCCGGACCATGCGATTTTCTGATATCAATTTTTTCTATTTGGTCACTGATTTCCTTCTTTGTTACAGTTATTTTCTAAAATCGGGGGGGGGGGATTGTCTCTCTATTCCCTCACATTTAGGTGTGTTCTCAATTGTGAAAACCGATTTAAAGTGGTTGCTCATAACTTCTGCCATTTCTTGTTCCTCTGTGTATTCATAACTTCCTTGGCACAACTTTTCTATTTCTTGTTTGTTTTTTAGTTTACCATTCACATATCTACAAAATGGTTCCTGTTGTTCCTTGCATTTTTCTATTATTTCCTTTTCATAATTTCTCTTTTCTTCTATGCGTATTTTTACATAATCGTTTATTAGTTTGATGTATATTTGTCATTTGCTCTTTTTTTTTCTTTTTTCAAAATTTTCCAGGCTTTGTTTCTTTTATCCTTGGCTTCACTTCATTTTCTGTTGTACCAGTTCTTTATGTATATTCTTTCTTGTTTTTGTTGTGGAACATATTTGATCACACCCTCATTATAAATTTCTTTTAGCATATTCCATTTATCTTCCATCCTTGTTTCTTTATTTAGGAATTTTTCCCAGTTTGCATTACGAAAGAATTTTTTAAGTTTGTCAAAACTAGTTTTGTAGTACATTGGTCTTCCTATTCTACGTTTCTCGTTTCTTCTTAGGTCTTTCTGCTCTTTTAGTTCGAAGTCTATTAGTACATGTTCACTCTTTCCTATTGGTGTTTTGTAATCCATTCTGTCTACAATTTCGGATTCTGATGTAAGTATTAAATCCAGTCCCAAAGGTTCCTCATTGTTTCTGTATCTGATATTTTCCTTTATCCATTGAGTCACTGTGTATTCAATGGTCATATCGAGTAGCATGTTGCCCCATACCTCTCCACCCTGAACTGTCATTTCTTTCCAACATATTTCTTTTGCGTTAAAATCACCCATAATTACTGTATTTCTTCTTTCTTTCAATATATCATTTAGTTCATGTATAGTACCTTCTAGCAATTTGCAATGATTGTGTTCTGTTCAAGCCTGTGTTTTAGGGGGCACATACACTAATACAAAATTTCTACTTTTTATGTGGTTGTTTTCAATTTTTATCGTTATTGACTCTACATTGTTTTTTCCTTCTGTTCACTTTGTCACATTTAGGTCTTTACTGGTCAGAAATAATACTCCCCCTACTTGTTTTTCCTTTCTATTCTCCATCCCACAGTGTTAGGTGGTAGATTCCCTTTAGTTTTAGCTTCTGTTATTCCCATTATATCCGGCTTTTCTAATTCCGGATAATCATTTAATTCATTAAGTCCTGATATCATTCCATCTATGTTCGTAGAGGCTAGTTTTAATATTTCTTTCCCCTACTCGTCTTTTTCTGCCTGCTTTGTTTCTTTTTTCGTGATGTGTGTGTGTGTGTGTGTGTGTGTGTGTGTGTGTGTGTACATAAGTGTGCTTCTTGATGCGCGCGCGTGCGCCTGTGTGTGTGTTTGTGTATGCATGAGTGTACGTATATCTGTGTCTATGTGCATTTGTGTGAGTGTGTTTACGATCGTATTTTTCTCTTTGTCTTTCACTGCTTGCCTTCTCTCCTTCTATTTCTGTGTCTGCCTGCCTGCCTGTCTGTCTCTCCTCTGTTACTGATATCTATATGTCTATCTTCCCCCCCCCTTCCTCTCCTCTCACTGTCTCTATCAGTCTTTCTCTCTCTCCTCTCTCTCTGTCAGTATTTCTATCCCCTTCACGGAAAAAACTAACTCTTATTTTGATGCTTTTATAATGATTTGTGTCTCTAATGCCAAAATACCCTTTAATGGAAAGGCCTTAAGGGACAGAAGAAGAAGAAAAAGGAGAAGAAAAGGAAGAAGAAGAAGATGAAGATGAAGAAGAAGAAGAAGAAGAAGAAGAAGAAGAAGAAGAAGAAGAAGAAGAAGAAGAAGAAGAAGAAGAAGAAGAAGAAGAAGAAGAAGAAGAAGAAGAAGAAGAAGAAGAAGAAGAAGAAGAAGAAGAAGAAGAAGAAGAAGAAGAAGAAGAAGAAGAAGAAGAAGAAGAAGAAGAAGAAGAAGAAGAAGAAGAAGAAGAAGAAGAAGAAGAAGAAGAAGAATAAGAAGAAGAAGAAGAAGAAGAAGAAGAAGAAGAAGAAGAAGAAGAAGAAGAAGAAGAAGAAGAAGAAGAACAACAACAACAACAACAACAACAATGAACCAAGTTATCTTTAAGAAATATTAAACTCGGTCTTCCAATTTGTCTTAGATGGGTTCATTTTATTTTATTTTTTTATTATTTTGTTTTTTAAGTGTTATGGAATCCGGGTGTAGGACAGTTGCTCACCGGATAGTTGCTCACCGGATAATTGCTCACCGGACAGTTGCTCACCGGAGAAGTGACAAATAGGACATTTGCTCACCAAAGGATTATTTTTTACTTTTCTTGAACTTAATAACAAATAATATACAGGATTTTTTTAGTTATATTGTATTATATATACAGCAATAATACAGAAACAATATCCAAACTTTTAGTTTTTAATTCATTATAAAATTAAATACCAATTTCTTCCATCAATATATAGTAATGATCTTTTACTGGTCCAGTCTAATGGTGTGGCTAACTGTTCCTATGTATCTCTGTCATTTAATAAGTCGAAAATTTTACTTTCATAGTCTGAATTGACTCCTAACCTTAACACTTCTAGTTCATGAACTAGAAGTGTTAGGGTAAGTAGTCAATGAAACCCACTAAAAACAATGCATTAGATTATATTGTAGAGTTTGATAAGTTCTTGGCCTCTAACAATTATGATAAAGATTTACTTTATCTGTGCCAGGGGGTATGCTGCAGGAAGTCAGTGTCTTCCTTACTTTCTATATGCAGTTGGCACACCAATAGACTAGACTTGTAAACCACAAAGGACAATAAACCCACTTCAGTACTGCACCAGTTATAAAACTGTAATCACTATATGTTGATGGAAGAAATTGGTATTGAATTTTATAATTAATTAAAAACTAAAATATGAAAGTTTGTATATTGCTTGTGTATTATTGCTGTAATAAATTTCAATATAACAAAAAATCCTACATTATTGCTGTAATAAACTTCAATATAACTAAAAAATCCTGTATATTATGTTATTAGGTTTGTATATTGTTTGTATATTATTGCTGTAATAAACTTCAATATAACTAAAATAATCCTTTGGTGAGCAAATGTCCTATTTATCACTTGGCCGGTGAGCAACTGTCCGGTGAGCAACTGTCCGGTGAGCAATTGTCCGGTGAGCAACTGTCTGTACCCGATGGAATCCAGAGTGGTCATTATTTCTAAGCCTTTCATTTGGTGAAGCTCTTTACATATTTGTCTAGCTACCGTCAAAGTCTTATTTGTCTTAGCAATGATGGTTAAGGGCTAGGATACTATGTTACAGTGAGTTATAATGTTAAAGCATAAAGGCCAATAAGAAACCTTTCAGATCATATGGAGGTTGGACGTGAAATAAAATTAAGTAAAATTAAATAGAATAAAATGAAATAAAACGAAACAGAATAAAATAGAAAAAAGAAGATACATAATAAAACAAAACAAAAATCAAATACAATCGAATAAAGTAAAATGAAATATTATGAAATGAAGTAAAAAAAAAAATGAAAAAAAAAATCAAATAAGAATTTAATGTTGTATTCAACGTATGCAAGAGCTTTGATGACTGGCATGCACACGCACGCACACATATGCTACAAGATGTGGTTTCGACGAAAGCTACGAATCTCCCTAGGGACTTCTGGACCAAACTAACTGACATTTCTTGACAACGCCCCTTTTGACAACAAAAGATTCTTGGCGTCTCAGGTTAAACCTCTATCTTGAACAATAGCCCAGCTGTGTTCCCGGGTCAGCCATCTGCAACCGATCGGCTGCGCCTCGATCAAAGCGACCCAACTTCTCAGTATCCCTCATGTGACAACAATATCTTTTCATAAATTGGCAACCTTGTATATATGTTAATATGTGCCTAGCAACCCTCAGAGCTTTCCTGAGGGCCTGCTAGAACCGATCCTCAAAGTGGCACATTAAAGCCAAGAACTCTGCCTGAGTTTCCTTCACCACCAATTTGAAATGAAGAGAACACACGTTCTACAATAAATAAAATAAATTAAAATAAAATAAAATCATATGTGATAAAGTGAAAAATAAGATAAAATAAAGCAACATAGAAAATAATAAATTAAATGAAAGGAAATAAAATAAAACAAGTTAAAGCAAAATTAAATAGCACGAAAAATGAAACCAAATTTAATATCATACAATGAAACAAGAAACTATTTTTTTCACATTATATTTTGTTATATACATGAATATCTTATCAAACAAATAAATTTACGTTTTTGTATTATGTTTGGAATAAAAAAAATGAATACAAAATAAATAAAAATAAACAGGTAAACAAAAAAATATATTAAAACAGGTAAATAAAAAGATATAAAAATTAATCAATTTTGTCCATATTCTTTTTACTTCAAGGTGTGTACAATGTTTTTTTGTATCATATAAAAAACAAAGCACCACAGCCAACTGTATTCTCCCGGGTGTTGAACTTATTCTCCTGTTTTATGCTTTCAGTGGCTCAGAGTTTACAAGCACACATCACATTTTATGACACAAATAAAACATCGACAACTGGGATAAGGAAGCTTGTCCTCTGCTTCTTGTGCTTGCATTCTTGCTTTCACGCCGCAGGCACAAGCACTCACTTCATGCAAGTCAGAGTCTCCATGTGTAAATATATTTATTGTATACTTTTCAGCTATGAGTTATTGCCTTCGGAATTTAAGCGTGGCTGATGTTAATTAAGTTATCTCTGTAATACAAGAAAGTCTTATTGGTTTATCATGATTGTCAATGATCATTCAAACGCTGTTCATTGTTGAAAAGTCAATGTTTAGGTTATACAGTTATAATGTAAACCCCTGCTCCTAACTAAATGATGCAACTGACGAGCTAATATAAAGAACTTTGTTAAATTATACAAAACACAAAAACAAAACTTACAGGAGAAAGAAGAGAAGAAAAATAATTTGTTATATCGGGAAGCTTACAAAAGAAGATTAATAAAAACTCATCCAGCTTTCCGCCACAGTAAACGAATTTATATGAACATTTAAACTTGCACCAGTTGATTGTAAGCACTTGACTACAAATTCTTCTCTTCCCGAATCTGTCTCGTTTGAGTAAAGGCAGCAATTTACATAAATCCTGCTATGGTGGTACAGGAACATGTATAGACTACGTAGACATTGCCCGTAAATTAGTTTTCTTTCTAATCCAAAATAATAAAATCCACTTTCTCTCTGTGGAAAGAAAATGCCAAGAAGACGACAATATGGAGGTCAGAGATCTTGAAATATTTATCTTCATCCATGAAAAAGATCTTGATCTCCCATTGGACTTCTCAAGATCAAATACAAAGCGTCTTCTCCTTCGTAAGATTATCATTGGAAATTTGTATATTTGGTTAAGTTATGAAAAAGAGCGACGCTTTGCTGCATTGCTTCTTACTCGATGGCCCTTCATCCTCAAGGAGGTAATATAAAAATGAAATAGAAATTGGTGTTGAATGGGTGTAGGATAGTGGCGTGTGTGTGTGCTATGGTTGCCTATGTCCCTAACAAAGTGTTAAGAAGCCTTTGGTATATAGATAGATATAAGATAAAGGGATTCCAATAAATGTGCTCCAGATGTGGTCTACTGAACTAAATTTAATCCATATATATGTGTGTGTGTGTATGTGTGTGTGTGTGTGTGTGTGTGTGTGTGTGTGTGTGTGTGTGTGTGTGTGTGTGTGTGTGTGTGTGTGTGTGTGTGTGTGTGTGTGTGTACGTGTGTGTGTACGCGCGCGCGCGTGTGTATGAACTTTTGTTCCAGATTATCTCAGGAGATGAATAAAAATCAACTACTAGGAGCCAGATTGATCACACTCACCTACACACCAATGAAAGGACTGAAATATTCACGAGCTGAACATTTAGAAATACTGAACGAAAAATGTTCCCGATCATTTTTGTAATAAAATCGCTTGTCGCGTGGTATAGTAAAAAATCCTTACAAAGAATTATGATAATCAAGAGGTCAAATATTCATGAGTTGGACATTTACATATTTTGAAATGCGGATGTAAAAGTGTTTGTGATAATTTTCAATGCCATCCCGAGCTGAAGCTGAAAGAAGTAACTGTTTCACATATGTTTGATGTATTTCGAAGCTATTTGCATATGTCAATTATTCCGCTCTGTTTTGCCATGCTTTTAAGCTATAAACTTTTTTCATACTTCATTTGTGTATATATTTACTTCTTATCAATATAATTGATGTATTTTGAGCTCTATCTTACTCTGACGGTTTAGAAATCATTCTCTTATATAACTTTAGTTTGTTAATCTCTTTATCTATTTGATTATTCGTTTGTCGACGTATTTACTTATTCGTTCCTTCATTTATCTACTTTTCTTTATATACATATTCATTCCTTATATATGGGTTTAACTGTTCATTTAATTATTTTTCTATTCATTTATTCTAATTCTATTAATTTACTTTTCTTTTACACAGTCGTGTAATCATTCTACTTTGAATTAACTGGTTATCTGATTTAATCTAATAAATCAGTCTATTACTATCTTTTTTTGATAAATTAATTCCTCTGCTGGAACTATATTCGTAAGCAGGATTTGTAAGTCCACCGTACGTAGAGATTTTTTTTTTTTCATTTATTTTTATTTCTAAGTTTTCAAATGGATAATAGTTACAAATCAAAAAGTAATTCTGCGTGACTCAGGTCCGAAGGGATATCACTAGTCTGTAAAATATTGACTACGTAAAATCTATTCAGTTTCTCTATACTAGCCTAGGTATTCAATAAGGACTTCATACTTTTGTGAATGAACTAAATAATATCAACAATAATTTCCTCTCAAAGATTATAGATATATAAATAATTAGAAAATAGGACCATAAAGGAATAAATAGATAAATATATATGTGAATGAATATATATATATCAACAAAATATAACAAACATGAATATATGAATAAATAAATAGATAAATGATAAGTAGGTAAATGAATGAATAAATAGACAAAAATAACAACTAATTAAATAAATAAATAAAGATATAAATAAATAAATACATAGATAAACAGATTAGTATATAAAAATAAAAAAATGAATAAGTTAATAAATAGATAAGAATATAAGAAAACAGGTACATGAATAAATAAATAAATAAATAAATTAATTAATTAATTTACTAATTGATTAATTAATAAATGAATGAATAGATGTATAGATGAATAAATAGGTATGTAAAAATAATGTATAAATAAATAAGTAGGTAAATAAATATATAAATGAACAATAAATAAATAAATCAACCAATCAATACATAATTGAATAAGGAAATGAATATTTAATAAACAAATAAATAGATAGATAAATAGAAAATAGAAAAATTATAAATAAATATATGGATGAATAAAGAAATAAATGAATAGATAAATGAATAAACAAAAAACAGAAAAATGACAAAAATAAACAGTTAAAAATAGATAAACAAAAGAACATTTATACTCATATGTTGTTTATATGAGTAAGAAATAGAAAATTAATATTTAAGTAAATATATATATATATATATATATATATGTGTGTGTGTGTGTGTGTGTGTGTATACATATCGAGTAACGTAGGTGTCGTAACACACGAATAAAATAAAACTTAAACCCACTCTCGGAGAAAGATAAGCTGAGATACAGAGTAAAACCGTATATTTCGACCACTGACTGTGGTCCTCTTCAGCAGTTACAATTATAGGGTACATAGACAAGAGGTTATATACACAGGAGAAAGTAGCATTGGGGGACTCAGTAAGCCTCAGGTCACTTGCCCCGAGTGAGGTCGGACGTTACGTCCTGTAGAGATGATGGCGGTTGACAAGTTCATCTCTACAGGATGTAACGTTCGACCTCACTCGGGGCAAGTGACCTGAGGCTTACTGAGTCCCCCAATGCTCCTTCCTCCTGTGTATATAACCTCTTGTCTATGTATCCTATAATCATAGGTCGCACCTCAGAAACGTAGTACAGTGACACACACAGTCCAGTCCATTCCGGACACACGAACATGGAAGAATCTTTTCAACGCAAGAGCATCTTCTCCTCCAGCGAGGACGAAGAAGATGATGAACACCCTGATGAACCTCATCGGCAAAAAAGACTAAAAGTCACCTACTCCAATGAAAGTGCTCAGCCAATGGAAGACCCCTTTCACAAAACTGCTGACCGGATCCCCCCTGAAGAAATGCAAATGGACACTGCCCAAACTTCGGAACACAGCCTTCCTGACGCAGTTTCCATGGACAAGCATCCCGCTCCATCAACTCCAACAGACGCACCTACACCCTCAAATGCCTTAAAAGAGGCAGACAAGGAAGGTCAGTCGATCAGTTTGACATACGCCACTGTCGCCGCGTCAAACTGTAAGCCAAAGGAGGGAGGATGGCAGATTGTCAACAATCGCCGCCATCGTCCCAAAAAAACCCAACCCGCACATAGCCCGTCGAAGTTCCCAGTGATAATCAAACCCACGGAGAATCCGGCCCGATTCCTAAAGCTGGGGTCCTGGAGGCAAGCACAGCTGATCAAGGAGACTGTGGGCCCAGTCGAAGGAATTCGACAAACTCCCTCTGGTGAATGGCTGATTAGCTGCTCATCGGCAAAACAGCAGGGTCTGCTCCTACGCACCCCAGTCCTAAGAACGGACCGCCAAAAAATCGAGATAATTACCAGAATCCCCAAGACAATCGTCGTGGGAGTAGTGAAGGGAGTCCCCATCGATGACGACGCGGAGAGCTTGCTCAAGAGAGACCTGGAGATCCAAGATCTTCCCGTCGATGATATCAAGAGGCTCATGTCAAAGGAGGGCGTACCAACAGGGTCAGTAAGAGTGGCATTTCTTGCTGACACCCTTCCCTCCACTGTCAGATTAGGATATACCTTACACCAAGTTGTCCCCTACGTCGCTCCAGTAAAAAGATGCACAAAGTGTCAACTCCTAGGGCACTCTAGGAAGGAGTGCCGACGCAAGGCACCTCGGTGCGCTAAATGCAGCAAAGGACATCCTACCCAGGACTGCAGAGAGCAGCAATTTCTCTGTGTGAATTGCTGTGGAAATCACTCTGCTGCCTATCACGGATGCCCAGAAGTGGCTATTAGGAGGATAGCGCATGAGATAAAAAACCAGAGATATGTCACCTTCTCGGAAGCGCTAGCTGCTGCCAGGGAGCGATGGGCTACCCACCTTAAAGAAGAGTGGGCAAAGGAGAGGGACTTTGGGACAGCGCCCAGGTCCCCTAAACACCTTTTAGAAAACGCACCCCCAACCCAGGCGGTTAAATCACCTGGCACTGAGCCTCCACCAACAAGTGAGGAAGTCTGTGCCCCCAAAGAAACGCCGCCTGCCAAACCCCCGACGACCACTACCACGGAAATGGAAGACAAGAAGAGGATTAAGAAACGTAAGATAAGGAGAAGAAAGACAGGCCAGATCATCTCACCCCACCCCGAGGGATCCTTCCCCACCAACACGAACATTCCTCCTGAGACGTCTCCTCCCATAGTGGAAAAAGAAATAAGGGCACTCTCACACGACAGAGCAGCCTTACTCCCAGCGCCCTCCATCCCCCTCTCAAGCTCCATCGAGAGCCTGAAAGCCACAGTCGAAACAATACAAAAAGATCTAGCTCGTTCCAACCCACAGGCAGCTCGGCTTCTAGACGGAATCTTCGTGATTCTTAGTACAATCATGGAAATTGGAAATCATGGCTGTGCTTAGAATTATGCAATGGAATTGTCGGGCAATAAACACTGCCTGGGATCAACTAGTGCAGCATCTCGCCAAACACCACTACGAGGTAATTGCACTACAATCACTTCGGAAACGCCCTCTCCAGCTACCAACTCTGCCAGGCTACCACTACCCTCCCTTCTATGGGACCGATGCTTCAGGCGAAGCAAAGGTAGCCACGTATGTCTCCCTAGGATTAGCCGCCCAAGTCGGAACCTTGCCTGGACCTCCACTGGAGGCAGGATATGGTACGGTCTCTTCTGTCAAGGTGAAAGAAGACCAGACCATTAACATCCTAAATTATTACAATCCAGAAACGACTAGGCACTTTGAATGGCTTGGAGCCTTCACTGACAACTGGGTAGTGGTGGGGGATTTTAATCGTCGCGACGCCCTATGGGAAGACGAATATCCCCATTCCTCTCCTGAACTCGCCTCACAGTTAGACTCCGTGGATATGGTCCTCCTCAACGATGGCACCCACACCAGAGTTCCAGACGTGGTAGGGCACAGTAAGTCAGCCATCGACTTATCTTTCGTATCCTCAAACCTAGCGGGAGCCACAGACTGGTTCACACTTGGGGACCCTTTGTCTTCAGATCATCTCCCTATCTGCGTCTCCATACACCTCTCACCTGTAGTCCACCTGCCTCCACTGCAAGGAAACCTTAACCTTCAAAAGGCAAACTGGACTGCATACAAAGAGTTCTTGAACAACGATGACATTAGCCTAGACCTCGACAACTCTGTGGACAGCTTAAATCAGCAGTTCACCGGCATAGTTCTGGCAGCAGCTAGACACGCAATCCCCTTCGTCAGCATAGGTCAGGGAAGGCGTGGCCACCCTTGGTGGACGGAGGACTGCAAGATTGCTGTCCACAACAAAAGGTTGGCCTACCATCGGTACAAGAGAGAAGGGTCGGAAGAAGCCTTCATCGAGATGAAGACAACAAATTCGCGTTGCAAGAGGACCATAGCCCAAGCAAAGCTTGCATACTGGATGGATAGCAAGGACAACACTTTGGACCTAAGCGCAGCTTGGAAAAAGGTCAAGATCCTAAAGAGCCGATATAACCCACCGGATAATGACCTTACAGCCCCAGACGGTACGATCCTGTGCACTCCTGAGGAGAAGGCTGAAAGCTTTCTCCACCACTTTGCTAGTGCAAGTACCATGGCCAGCCTCCCCGAAGCACAACTGCGCCTCCGTCGCGGACAAGAATCCCGAATGGATCTTTCTCCACCGAAAGGGGAAGACTCGAGCCTAACCCTACAAGAATTGCGCTGGGCACTCAGGGCAACCCGGACAAACAAGAAGTCGCCTGGAGCAGATAAGGTCACATACCCTCTCCTACAGCAACTGCCGCTTTCCATGCAAATGAATCTGCTAAGATTATATAACAAATGCTGGAGGCAAGGCGTTGTTCCTAGCGCCTGGAAGCACGCTATTGTGGTACCAATTCCCAAGGCAAACAAAAGCAGGAAAAGCGTAACCAACTACAGGCCTGTCTCTCTCACCTCCCACGTAGGAAAGCTCTATGAGAGAATAGTATTGAATCGACTGAAGTCCCAGGTGGAAGATAAGGAAGCCCTCCCAAAACTTCAAGCCGGATTTAGAAAAGGGAGAAGCATCACTGACCACATCGTGCGACTCTCCGAACATATACGTAGGGCCCAAAGACAGAGACGGATTCTACAGACGTGTTTTTTAGATATTGCCAAAGCTTTTGATACCGTCTGGCACGGTAAACTGCTATCTAAACTCAAGTCTATTGGAGTTTCGCCGGGACTGTACAAATTTGTGCAGTCCTTCCTTTCAGGTCGATCCATGGTTGTACGCTGGAAAGGACACCTCATCCGATCGTCAACCATTGATATGGGAGTCCCCCAGGGCTCCGTAGTTGCCCCGCTCCTCTTCACATTGCTCCTTGGGGATGTAGGAAAAGGAGTGAGAAAGGACACTGTCGTCACAGCCTATGCTGATGACATAGCATTATGGAGGAAAGCTAGGCACCGGCGGCCCAAAAAGGATTCTGCCCAGCACAAGTCAGAACTCCGTCTCTTTCAGAGACAGGTTGACCTGGTAATAACCCAACTGACCGACCTGGGCTTCATGCTCTCCGCATCAAAGACTGTTTACATGCCAGTCCACGGCATAGGTTACAACAGAGGAGACTACCCTGACTGGAATTACATCACAGTGGACGGAACTCCCATATACCCAGCTAAGGCAGTTCGATATTTAGGGGTCATCTTCCAGAGAGACGGAAAATGGACTAGCCACATAAATCAGGTCATAATAAACGCTAGACGAGCCCTAAACCTCGTCCGAGTCATCCGCCGAGAGCCCTGGGGTCAAAGGAGGGAAACACTGATATCCATGGTCAAGAGTCTGGTACGCTCCCGGCTCCTCTTCGGATCTCCTGCCATGCACGATCTTCCCCCGGGGGTAGTGTGTAGATTAGCCAGAGTGGAGTGCCAAGCGCTCCGCCTGGGTCTCGGTTTGCCAGCATCAGTTCCACATGAACAAGTGTATAATGAAGCAGGTGTTCTTCCTCTTTGGTATCAACTGAAGAAAAATGCCTGCAAATACTTGTTCACCAGTGCTGAAGTTGCAAATTCTACGGATGAGGAACTCCGGGAGGATTGGTTGCCGGCCTCACTCACGACGCACATTCAAGGTCTGCCTGGCTCTGTCAAGGACCTCTGCATAAAAGCCGGGCTTCCTCCCGATGCGAGACAACTTGTTACCCAGTGTCAGGTGGATCTCTTTCACCCCTGGGTACTCAAACCACCAACAGTTGTCTCAGAAATTCCGGGATTGAGATGCCAAGACGGTCCGCATCTTCTCCTAGCACATGCGAGGGAGATGATAAGGACGGAGTACAAGGAGGACTTCCTTGTCTACACGGATGG
>NC_134797.1:8367948-8375448 GCF_046742065.1 Oratosquilla oratoria | reverse complement strand
TAGTCGTAGAATTTCTCGACTTTGTAAACTTTACGTAGGGCTTAGTTTCCCATTCAAATTGTTGATATTTCTCGACCTTGCTACATATTGTCTTTGTGAAGACTATTTTCTATTGAATGTCGATATTTTATCGACTATTTATATATTAACATACGTCCTGGCGACTTTAGCCGTTAATGTTCTAAAGGACTCATTGTCTGGTACTTATATATTTTTACTTTCACATTTTTTTGATATTGTGAACATTACTGTGTATCGAAACTTGTAATTTATGCTCGCTTGGCGACCTCTATCTTTCGATCTTGTTTATTTTTGTTTCTGTTTGAAGGAAATAATTAATCTTTTATTAGAACTCAGAGTGTTTTGAACCTGACTCTTCCCCTAGTCGTCACAGCATACATTTACACACACACACACACACACACACACACACACACACACACACACACACACACACACACACACACACACACACACACACACACACACACACACACACACACACACACACACACACACACACACACACACACACACACACACACACACACACACACACACACACACACACACACACACACACACACACACACACACACACACACACACACACACACAGTTGGTAGAGCGCTGGACTGGGAAGTACGATGGTGCTCGCAGTACCCAGTTCGAATCCTGCCCAGGGCCGAAATTATTTCGGTATCGCTGTGCTTCGGGTCGTTACTCTGACTCTCGTGGGCGGGGAGTTGGGTGTGTGTGTGTGTGAAAGGTCATAGCATTACCCATAGATCGGTCATACGAGCTCTGAGCTCTCTTCCGGGAGTGAAATAGCTGTCGATCACGAGTCCAACACGTGATCCAAAGACCAAGGTGAATACACATATACATACATATATATATATATATATATATATATATATATATATATATATATATATATATATATACTAGCCAAATCATCCGCGCGTTACTGCGTGCAAATGATGATCATTTTAATTGTGATAGAATTTGCGGAGAAAAGTTACATGTGTCAATATAACTCAATGGAAAAGGTAATACAAATAAAATGTTAAGAAAGTAAGAAAAAAAAATCAATTTGAGGAGGGAGACGCCCATTGGAAATATAATATACTCGGTCGTAGGAGAAGAATTGAACCAACCTTTAATAACCTTTGAATTCGTATTTATTACTGCCCGCGAAAAAGTAAAATAAAAATAAGCAATATTTCAACATTTAGTACAATTATACAATTCATTTTACATTTATATGCTTTCTTAGTGCAAAGGCTGTCATGATTTGTGGCAACATTATTTTTGCACAGATATAGATAATATATATGAACACATACAATGGTTTGTTTAATCATAGTAATTTTTTCACAAAAATGCTATACGTGTTAAGGGGATACTACAGTAGTGGCTTGTTACCACACCATACCCCTTTAACCCTTATCCCTAGCCATAGTATTTTTTCTAATGGTATATAGTTATCCAAGTACCTGAAGTAATAGGACATCAGAATATACATGGTTATGGGGGTCTATCTCTAAAACCCTAGGAGGAGTTTTTGTACAAATAAACAAACAAACAAACAGAGACAGAGGCTACTACTTTATTATTTTAGATATATTTTGATGCATGGAATAGAAATTTAGAAATGAGTGGAAAGGTGGTGACCTAAACACAGAAAACAGTTAGAGATTTATTCACTGACTTTTCGTCCTTACCAGGACATTCTCAGAAAATGTACATCTTATGTACCTCATCCCTGCCATATCCGTCTCCCTCCATCTGCCAAAACCTTGACACCCACATTTTCACTGTAGAGTATGATGGGTAGTCATCCTTCAAGACGTCCTTCAGCTTACCATGGATTTAAGCCGCCCCTTTGCCACCGTCATTTTCTTCTGTCAACCCCCCGAACCACGACTATTCAAAGGCTCTCTTAATAGACTATCATCTCCCCCCTCCTCCAAGTCAACAACTTGCTACATGCTTCAATGAGTTGTTGGTTCCTAAGCCGGACTCGAAGTTGACGAGGCCCACGTCATAGCTCCGCCCACTTCGACCCTCTACTTAAAGACGGTCACCCCCATCGGAACCCAGACTCGCTCCCCGAGACTCGCTTTAATTTTCAAGACCCGTGGCATCTCCAAGGTTTCCATACGCTCAGTTCCAGCCTGTTTCACCAGCCGTCCAACCACCGGCCTTATCTCCCAAGACAAGCCTCGTTCCGTCTACAATCAGTCTAAGTAACCCATCTTGTAACCTGGTAGAAGTGGAATCCCCCCTCAATCTTTCTATTTGGCTTTCTTGCTATGTATTTACTGTGTATTTGGGAACATTTCCCTGGTGTTTACCTTTTTTTGTACATGTATTTGTTCCATTGTATCTCTTTATATAATACCTGTCATCCCTCGGGATATATTTGAATGTATTGGTGATGGTGAATATCAAATGTTTTTATGATATTAGACTTCTCGACTTGCCTTTACGTGTGTAAAGATTTAATCCGAGAACCAATACGAGCGTACTTTGTTAAGGCTATTTTGTGCCTTAGTAAGCTATCAGTTTCCACCCCTTATAAACCTGGCCACTACTCTCGAGTCCCGGAATACTTCGGCACATTTCAAGCAAGCCCATAACTACGTATATACATATATATATATATATATATATATATATATATATATATATATATATATATATATATATATATGTGTGTGTGTGTGTGTGTGTGTGTGTGTGTGTGTGTGTGTGTGTGTGTGTGTGTGTGTGTGTGTGTGTGTGTGTGTGTGTGTATGTATGTGTGTGTGTGTGTGTGTGTGTGTGTGTGTGTGTGTGTGTGTGTGTGTGTGTGTGTGTGTGTGTGTGTGTGTGTGTGTGTGTGTGTGTGTGTGTGAGTGTGTGTGTGTGTGTGTGTGTGTGTGTTTCTCTCTTCAATTTTTTTCTTATTTTCTTGCTCTACACTCTCATCCTACTTCTACTCTGTACTTTTCTACTATTCCCCTCCTATTATTCATCCTCCTCCTCTTCTTTCTCCAACCCTTATTCCTCTTTTTCCTGGTCCTTTTTATACTACTCCGCCTTCTTCTCTTTCTCCGGCTTCTTTTGCTCTGCTCCTTCTCCACCTCCTGTTCTTCTACTCTCTCCTCTAGCAAGAGAAATGATCCGTCTTGTTCTAAGAGACCAATAGTACCATTGTTCCCGTCCCTCATCCAACTCTAAAAAAGGAAATAGAAAAAACATCCGAGGATAGATGGATACGCCTTAGATCAGGATAAACAACAACAACAACAACAACAACAACAACAACAACAACAACAACAACAACAACAACAACAACTTTTTGCAAATCTAAAGCCCCAAAATGAACCAATCAAAGTGGAGGGTGATCGTGGTAAGGGAAGAGGAGAAGGGTAAGTGGATGATATCCTTACCTTCATCCATCCACCATCCCATCTCATCACCTGGGAATGCTTCCGGAGTCTCCCAGTTTCCGATTTCTGGTTCCATAACCTTCTGGGGACTGAAGAAAGAGTGTCTTTGTCAAAGTGGAGATTTTAATATTGCCCATGTGCATTGAGAGTGGATCCCGAGGTGAGATGCCCTTGCCCCGTAGGTCGCCCTCAGTGATCAAATAGGGTAAGACTTGATCTCATATCCAGAAGACACGAAGCCTTTGCATCCCAAGAGGCTTCATGAATTAGGAAAGAGAGCCCCTGCCCTGCACATGCACAGACATTCCTCCCCCATAGAGGGAGGAAAGAAGGAGGAAAAAAGTAAATAAAGGGGGGAACATTTTTACATGACTAGTTATGAAGGACAAAATATGAAAAGGAAGAAGACGAATATTCTTAGCTCTTTGTCTGTGAAAACCTAAGTAGATAGCAATAAGCAAGAATCAGCAGAATAAAAATTGAAAGGAATAAACAGGCAAGCGGAAGAAAAAAAAATTACCATCCTCCTAAGGAGGAGGGCTCTCCTAAATGGTAAAAAAAAAAATAAAAATAAAAATAAAAAAATAAAAAAAATAAAAAAAAAAAAAAATAATAAAATAATAATAATAATAAAAATAATAATAATAATAATAATAAAAATAATAATAATAATAATAATAATAATAATAATAATAATAATAATGATAATATTCTAAGGATCACGATAATTGTATATCAGATCTTCTTCGGTATTCGAATTTAGGTTCCTTCCTGTGTAAAATAATCCGTTAACCCTACGCTCTCGAGATTTTAACCTCGGGACGGAAAGAGGACTAAGAATCCTGCTACCTGTAGCTCCAAAGGGGATATAAAAAAAAATAATAATAAAAATAAATAAATAAATAAATAAATAAATAAAGGCTTAAGATAGTATAGGAGTTTTCCAACCAGTTTCCCAAGGTTTTGGTTTTTCAATGTGCGTGGATGTTGTACAGATGAGAGTAAGAGGGAAGAGATAGGCAGTAGGTATTATGTCGTCCTGGCTTTTCAATTCATACATGGATGGGGTGGTGCGAGAGGTGAATGCACGGGTAGTGGATCAGGGATTGGAGATGGTTAAATAAAATGGAAAAAAGTGGGAGATAAGACAGTTGTTGTTTCCTGACGACACTGCGCTTGTAGCAGGATCAGGGGAGGGATTGAGGAAGTTAGCGACAGAGTTTGGGATAATGTGCGAAAGAAGGAACTTAAAGGTGAATGTGGATAAAAGTAAGGTGATGAGATGTACAATGGGAGAAAGTGACAGCAAACTAGAAGTGAGTATACAAGGAGAGAGACTAGAGGAAGTGGATAGTTTTAGATACTTGGGTGCGAATGTTGCAGGAAATGGAGGAGTGGGGATGGAGGTAGAATGTAGATTGAGAGAAGCGAGTAAATGCCTCAGGGGATTAAAAAGTGTAATGAGAAATAGATATTTGGGAATGGATGCTAGGAGAAGATTGTATGAAAGAGTTATTGTGCCGACACCTCTTTATGGGGCAGAAACATGGAACATTAGAGAGGAAGAGAGAACGAGTTTGAATGTGTTTGAGATGAGGTGTCTGAGAAGTATGATAGGGGTTGCTAGGCTAAATAGAGTGAGAAATGAGGAGGTGAGGAGGAGAACAGGGGGTGGAAAAGGAGTTAGGAGATAGGGTTGATGAAAGAGTATTAAGATGATTTGGACACATGGAAAGAATAAGCGAAGAAAGATTAGTAAAAGAGGTGTGGATGTCAGAGGTGGAAGGAGTGAGCATGAGCTGGCGACCTAGGATGAGATGGATAGATGGGGTAAAAGGGGCATTAGGAAAGAGGGGAATGTCGTTTGAGGAAGGACGGGAGAGGATAGAAGATAGGGATGAATGGAGAATGGTTGTGTATAGATGCACGAGGAAGAGTGGGTGAGGGATGGGTGGTATGGGAGTGTATATGAGAAATAAATTGACGCAGCCCGAAGGGATTTCTCCCCGTCTTCTTTTCTGCATGAGGAGACGGAGGGAGAGGGACTCGCCGATTTAATGAAGCGGCTTTGCTGGGTATGTGCTGTGTCTTGCGACACTGCTTCTGACCCAGGGGAGTGGATAAGATGCAGGGATGACTCACTCCTTGAACCATCCCCATTCCTCCTCCACTCCTAGTTCTACTCTATCCTTCACTCCATCCCACTCCTCTCTCAACTTTTTCTTATAGTACCTCCGTACCTTCTGACCTTTTCCGCCTTTTCCACCTATTCTTCACTCTCAACTTACCATCCACCAAAAATTTATCTGGTATTTCCCCACTCTCTCCCCGTAGAATATGTACATCCTTAACTCTTCCTACTATGCTCTTGGTTACCACTATATAATCCATTAACACTCTACCACCCTTCCATCCACCACCCTCTCCCATGTGTACTTATGCTTAACTTTCTTCCTAAACACTGTATTTGGTATCATCAGGTCTGTTTTTTAGACACATCTCCACCATCAACTCTCCATTACAATTTTTTCCTGGAACTCCATACTTCCCAATCAATCCGTCTTTTTGTCCTTTTCCTACCTTAGAATTAAGGTCTCCCAACACCACTACATTAACTTTTCTGCCTAATTCCTCTATGCACTCATTTAAATCCATCCAAAATGTCCCCCTTTCCTCGACGCTCTTCTCACTACCAGACCCATACGCACTTACAAAAACTCACATCTCCCTTCCCAGCTTCATCTTCATCCACATTAACCTTGCAGAAACCTTCTTCCACTCTACTACACGCTTACCTATCTCTTCACTTACTAGTATAAGCACCTCTTCTCTCCCTCGTCCTCTCTTCACTCCTGATAACCTCCCAACTACACTCCCAAATTCACACTCTCCTCTCCCTTTCAACTTAGTTTCACTCACTCAATGCCAACACATCCATCTTTCTTCTCACAAACATACTGCCTATCTGCTCTCTTTTACTCTCCTCTGTACCACACCTACGTACATTAAAAGACCCAAACCTTAGGGCACTGGTTGGAAAACTGCTAGACCCTCGTATGCCCTTACTTCTTTTAGGAATGTCCCCTGTGGGGCTTAGCAGAATTCCAAATCCTATCCCCGTTCCTTTTTTGTCGCCTCGTGGCAGCATTTTCCCACAGCACAGGGTAAACGAAAAAAGAAAATGGATATTCAGAGAAATGGTAAAGGACAGTAACAAGGGGTTGGGGGACAGCATAACGGGGGGACAGTCGCAGTATAATAAAAGTGTCAACATTTCTCTATGAACATAGGTTTCCTCATTCACAGACAAAATGATGTGTGACACTGGTCCCTAGGGACGCATCATATAGATCCAAATGTATCAACTGCATGCTACCCAGAAACCCAATCCATTCGTATCCGCACAGGCAACAATTCAACACTAACAATAATTAACATGTACATTCCCCCCCAATCATCCCCCACAGTTCCAAACACCTTCAGACCTCAACTCAGCCAACTAACCTCAATCCCCAACCTGATCATGGGTGGTGACTTCAACGCCAAGTCGTCTGCCTGGTTTGTCGACAACCCTGACACAGACAGAGGGCTTGATATACAGACTCAATTCGACTCATTGACTATCATGAACAACACGCATTATCATACACATATCCCATACCAAGCCCTCTACACTCCCTCCTCTCCTGATATCACCTTTTGCTCCCCCTGCCTAACCCCAACAACATCATGGAGAGTGGTCGGAGCCCTTGGTTCTGACCACCTTCCAATCATCATCACCACCAAAACAAGATGCACCCCAGCTGGCCACAGACACACTTACACCAATTATAAGAGAGCTAACTGGGAAGCCTTTAATGAAGAGACAGAACAACATTTTGAAACACTTAACAGTACACCAATCACAAACATAAACAATGCTGTGCACGCTTTTAATACAATCATACAAAACGCAGACAAGAGATACATCCCTAGAGGCAACAGAAAATCACACAACCCCAACTTCACACCAGAAATCCAAGGCCTCATCAGACAACGTGACACACTTAAACACGATACC
>NC_134797.1:8345448-8360448 GCF_046742065.1 Oratosquilla oratoria | reverse complement strand
GATGATCCTGGCCATCAAGACTTGGTAGTTAAAATATGGAGTATCTTGTAATAATTCCTATAATTCTCCTTCAATCATATCTGGATATATATATATATATATATATATATATATATATGTATATATATATGTATATATATACATATATATATGTATATATATGTATATAGGTATATATATATATATATATATATATATATACATATTAACAACCACAATGCACTTTAATTCTATGCCATCAACATCGGTAGACCCAATGGAGGCCACATGCAGAAATTGAAATGCGGTACTGCCGAGGACTTGAACTCAGCGATCACATGACAAGTGCCGTAGTAACTTACCAACCACGCTATCAAGAGAGATATAAGTTGAGCGCAACTTTTCTTATACGTTTGTATGGTCGAGTTACATACACATACATGAATTTTTGCGTCCAACTCATCTCCACTATGGTAGTACAATTGGAAGTATACAAACGCGGGAAAGTATTTGTACAACACTGAATGGGTCCCAGTGATTAGAGATACATTTTAGCAACCACATTGCACTTTAATTCTAAGCTATCAACATCGGGAGACCCAATGGAGGCCACATGCAGAAATTTGAAATGCGGTACTACTGAGGACTCGAACTCAGCGATCACATGACAAGTGCTGTAGTAACTTACCAACTACGCTATCAAGAGAGATATTTCTATGGAAATGTCAAAACCTACAAACCTGGACACAAATTGAGACCTATGATCTCACAAATACCCACACCTGCATATCATTTAGCAAAACAACTAAATGAACTGATCACCCCATGCATCCACACCTTCCACACTCTCCGTTCTACAGATGAATTTGTAGAATTTCTCAAAAATTCTAACCCCAAGGAATTTTTGCCTGTCTGGATGTGGAAAGTATTTTTACTAATGTTCCTGTAGAAGAGACACCATGTCAGTTTGCCCCCTCCAAAAACCCCTCGTCACGTCTTGGAGAATATGTTACAGATATGTACCCAAGAAGTACCTTTTAGATGCCCATGAGGTAGAATTTATCGCCATTTAGATGGCTTTAGTATGGGAAGTCCTTTAGGAGTTTTATTTGCACAGACATATATATGCCATATCAAGAACCACGCCTTCGATACTTTAAACGTAAAACCTAAATTGTATCTTAGATATATAGATGACATTTTTGTAGATTTAGAAAGAGAAACGCCTTGATGACATCAAAAACAAAACGAAAGAATATTCTTGTCTACACTTTACGGTAGAAAGGAGCGTCAATAATAAAATCTCCTTTTTAGACGTTTGGTTAGATTAGATGGAACAAAAGGCGTTTTCACCACAACTGTCTATAGAAAACCCACCAACTCTGGAAGGTGCCTAAACGGTTTTAGTTAATGGCCCTCCAAATAAAAAATGAGCGTAATACGTGCCTATATCTCAAGAGCTTTTAAATTTGTTCTAGTTGGCAACTACTACACCAAGAACTCATTAGAGTCAAGCAAAATTTAACTAACAATGGCTTTGCAATGAGGGACATCGATAAAGAAATTAGAAATAATATAGAGAAAGCCAACACAAAGAATAAATAATTAGAGAGTAAGAAAAATAATATAAACATTTATTATCAGAATACAATGTCATCAGCGCATAAAAAAGATGATTTTTTTTTAAAAGACATTATCCATAAAAATTGTAAGCCCAAAAACGAAGAGTACAAAATAAACTTTAAAATTCATTACATTAACCCAAGAACATCATCGATGGTGATGAAAAAAAATATGGCAGCTACCACGGATAAACGTAAGAAAGATAATGTGGTATATAAATACTTATGTAATTTATACAAAGACGGTGTGCTTTGCAAAGAAGAGTATATAGGCCATACCACAGAAACTTTAACTCATGCAAAATTTTGCGATAAAATCCCACAATACTAGCATTACACAGGACCAACTAAATAAAAGCACTTCAATTTTGTTGAAAGGGAGGGGCGAGTTTGAGTTTAGGAGTATAGCTTTGAGGATCTCAGGAGTGAGGAGAGAACGAGGGCGAGAAGAGGTGGCCAGGTTAGTAGGTGAAGAGATAGGTAAGCGTGTGGTGGAGTGGAAGGAGTTTTCTTCAAGGTTAATGTGAATGGAGGTGAAGCTGGGAAGGGAGATGTGGGTTTTTGTAAGCATATATGGGCTTACTAGTGACAAGAGTGTAGAGTAAAAGGAGGCTTTTTGGATGGATTTAAATTATTGCATAGAGGGTTTAGGGAGAAATGTCAAGGTTGTAGTATCAGGAGACCTTAATGCTAGCGGAAAATATGAACCAATAGATAGACTGGTTAGAAAGATATAAGTTCCAGGGAAAAATCGTAGTGGAGAGTTGATGTTGATGTATCTAGAATTAGACCTGATGATAGCAAATACAGTGTTTAGGAAGAAACTCAAGCATAAGTACACATGAGAGAGGGTGGTGAATGGAAGGGTGGTAGATACAGAGTTAATGGACTATATAGTGGTAACCAGGAGAATAGTAGGAAGAATTTTGGATGTACATGTTCTAAGTGGGAGAGAGTGGGAAAATATCAGATAAAATTTTGGTGGAAGGTAAATTGTGAGTGGAGAGTAGATGGAGTGACAGGAGAGGGACAGAAGGTTAGGAGATGCTTGTTTAAATGAGACAGAAAAAGAGAAATACAAAAAAGAAGCTGAGAAAGAAGTGGGAGGGAGTGAAGGATAGAGTAGAACTAGATTTGGAGGAGGAATGGGGATGGTTCAAGGAGGGAGTCACAAGGTGTCCAAAGAGGTTGTATGGAACAAGGATGATAGGAGGAAATAGCACAAATAGTAGTGAGAGGTGGGGTAAGGAAGCAAAGAAGGTTGTAGAAGAGAAGAGGAAAGCATTAATAGATTGGTTACAAAATAGGGCGAGAGAATCATATGAGAGGTACAAAGAAAAGAAAAGAGAAGTAAAGCATGCGATAAATGAGGCAAAGAGGAGAGCAGATATGAAATGGGGTAAGTGTATGACAGAAAATATTGAAAGTAATAAAAAGATATTTTGGAAAGAAATTAAGAGAGAAAGGAGGTGAATCAAGTAAAAAGAGAGTATTGGGTAAAGATGGAGGGATGATTATAGAAGAGAGGGCAGTAAGAGATGGACAGATTACTTAGGGATTTAATAATTGTGAAAGAAGATAGGGAAGGAAAAATAGCTGCAGTGGGAAGCGCTAAGAAAAAAAAAACAGTGATGAATGAGGAAAATGGAGAAATAAGTAATGAAGAGGTGAATGCACCTGGGTTGAATGGGTGTCATGGAGAGTGCCTTGAAAATAAGTAAATGAACAAATAAATAAATAAATAAATAAATAAATAAATAAATAAATAAATAAATAAATAAATAAATAAATAAATAAATAAATAAATAAATAAATAGATAAATAAATATATAAATAAATAAATAAATAAATAAATAAATAAATAAATAAATAAATAAATAAATAAATAAATAAATAAATAAATAAATAAATAAATAAATAAATAAATAAATAAATAAATAAGTAAATAAATAAATAAATAAGTAAAAAAAAAAAAACGTACAGTGGTGGTGGAATGGCTATTGAGGTTACTTAATGTTTGTTTAAGAGATGGTAGAGTACTGGAGGACTGGAGGAGTGACTGTATATTTCCACTTTACAAGGAGAAAGAGGATAAGTGTGAATGTATTAGTTTCAGAGGGATCAGTTTGTTGAGCGTAGTTGGCGAGACAGATATGTGAGAAAGATTTAGAAAAAGGTAAGGGTGTTTTTGGGCACTTACGGATTTTGAAAAAGCATATGGCAGGGTAGACAGGAAGTCACTGTGGGAGGTATTGAATGTATACTGGATAGAAGGTGAGCTGTTAAGAACAGTCAATATTTTTTACGAGAGTAGTAGAGCTTGTGTTAGAATCAGAAATGGAGAGAGTGAGTGATTTGAGGTGAAAGTGGGATTTCACCAGCAATGTATTGTGTCACCTTGCTGTTCAATTTATATATGGTTGGGGTGGTGCGTGAGGTAAACGCAATGGTAATGGGTCGGGGATTAGTGATTGTTAAATAAAATGGAGAAAGTTGGGGGGTAAGCCAGTTGTTGTGAACTTTTAAAATATGTTCTAACTGGTACCTCCTCCACCAATAATTGAATAGAATCAAGCAAATGTTGGCAAATAATGGGTTCCCGATGTATGATATTGATAGAGAAATTAAAAATAAAATGGAAAAAATTAATTCTGAAATAGGTAATATAGAAAATTTGAAGAATACAATAAATATTTACTACCAAAGTACAATGACATCCGCATACAAAACAGACGAAAAAGTCCTTAGAAATATCGCATATAAAAGCTGTAAACCCATGAAGCAAGAGCCCTGCAATTGGTTATATATCATCACAACCCCTGAACTTCATTACTAATTATGAAAAACAACTTGTCAGGAGATAAAGATATTTCAAAACAAACATACGGTGCGCTTTGCAATGACGAGTACATTAGACACACAACTCAAACTTTGTCTCAAAGGCTTACTTTTCATATGCAAAATGGTGCAATAAAATCGCACATCTCAAAAGTACATAAAATGAGCATATCATGGGAAGTTTTGAACAATAATACTTTGATTTTAGCAAAGAACACCAATAAGAGAAATTAAAATGTTTGGAAACTGTATTAATAAAGAATGACCTACCAGCAATTAATATCCAATTAAATATGTATGGAACCTTGGAGCTGTTCGGGGCATCCCACTGAGCTCCAAGAAGAAATTGAATCGAAGTACCTATCCTAGTTTATTTTGTACAATGTATATATGTTCATTATTTGTATATTCAAAATAAACTTACCAGAAGATGCCTAAAGCATAGGCGAAACGTCGTAAGTAATGCATTTGTTTTAATTTCCAAAATTAGTGATATTGTGTTCTCCCTTCCTCCCACAGAAAAGAAAATAGCGAGAAGGATAGAAAGTTTAAGGAAGAAGATTTCCAATCCTGAGTATACTATATTTTTAATAGAAAACATATGTACAGACATATATATATATATATACATATATATATATATATATATATATTGTTACGGGCGAGCTGGTTAGTGAAGAGACGTTACGTATAACGGATAAGTGCTTAAGAACCAGCTCACTTCTAAAAGCCACTGTAGGACTGAACTATCTGGTCAGGGCCTAGATAATTCGTAAGACTAGAAGTAAAGGTAACAAAGAAGATTCCAGGAAAGGAACATTAAACTAGCGATAAAACTAGTAAACGAAATTATTAATATGGAAAATATTTACAGGCAATCAACACAAAAGAGAATGGGCAGTAGGGTCAATGGGACCGTTACATGATTATAAGAATATGGAAATTATCGTTCAAATAAGAAACACAAGATACGTATACAATATGGTACTATCTAAGTACAAAGAGATCAGGAACATGCATCAAAATAAGTAATAAGTACAAATATAAGTAAAGTAATGCAATGTATATCAGACACGTAATGTAGGCAAAAAGGGTGATCACTTCACACCAATCGTCTCATGAATAAAAACTTCCAGTTTTTATCAAGAGATAAGATATGCGAGAAAATGACGAGGAGTGAGCGATTTCCACCGCTTATATACCATTGGACCGGAAGCGGGATACTTCCGGTTAAGGGTGCGGGTGAGGAGGAGGGTAAGTTAACACACGTCAACATGGGTAGTTTTAGGACCCTCGACTCGCTTGAACAATCTACTTATTTAGTAACTGTCAAATCTGTGCGCTCCGAACTATTCAGGATTTCGCTTGTCTGTTTGTTCTACAAGAGTGCGCACCTTTCTCCGCACGTAGGCAAGATTACATATAGTGGACGGGCGTTACTGCTTAACATTGTTACAATACATACATAGACAAGAAATATGAACATAGTTATGTAATACAAAGGAACACAATTCTATAACATAATTACACATATGACGTAATATCTAATATTACGTTACACCTCCACCGTTTGGGAAAGCTTTTCACTTTCTGTTGAAAAGCTATGTTCTAGAAAGGACGTCGGCTAAAACATTAAAGACGCCTTTTATATGATGAATTGTTAGATTAAAGGGTTGGAGAAATAAACTCCAACGTGTAAGTCTCGGATTCTTGTTTTTCATAGTCTGTAGGAACTTTAAGGGGTTGTGATCCGAATATACTTGAATGGTAGTTGAGGAACCCAGGTAGACTTCGAAGTGGATAAGGGCCTGGACCAAAGCGAGCGTCTCCTTCTCAATTGTTGAGTAGTTCTTCTGCGCAGGGGACAGCTTCTTGCTGTAGTAGGCGATAGCGTGAAGAACTTCATTGTGTTCTTGCAAGAGGGCGGCACCGATACCGGTGTCGCTGGCGTCGACTTGCAGAAGAAAGGGTCGTTGGAAATCGGGTGCCCTTAGAACTGGTGCGTTAGTGAGAAGGGACTTCAGGTTTTTGAAGGCCGTCTCACAGGTAAGTGTCCACACGAAGTCGTGGTCTTTTCTCAACAGGTCAGTCAATGGTTCTGCTACATCTTGTTTCTCAGATAAGTGTCCTACTTTTATCTGAAGATTTTGTAGTATCTGAGAGTTTTCCAAGGGAATCTCAGGAGGATTAGGCAGGTTATCAGGAGGCTCTTCCGATTCTATTGTGGTAGAGCTGTAAATTGGAATTGGATCTCTGGAATGATAAGGTTTTAAGGTATTTATGTGACAGAGACGGGAACTCTTTCTTCTGTCTGGAGTTTTGATTATGTAGTTGAGATCACTGGCTCTGGACAAGACTTCATAGGGTCCTTTGTATTTAGCCTGCAATGGATCTCCTGGTATGGGAAGATAAAGTAACACTTGATCTCCTGGAGAGAAAGTTCTAAGTTTAGAATTTTTATCATACCGACCTTTCATTTCTCGTTGAGCATTCGCCAAGTTCTCTCTTGCCAACTTCTAGGCTTCTAACAACTTCTCGGTGACCTGGGACACGTATTTCAAAGAAGGAACTGGTGGTTCTTCTTTCATCCATTGTTCATGAAGTATCTTTAAGGGACCACGGACTTCATGACCGAAGACTAATTCTGACGGGCTGAATCCAAGGCTTTCTTGAATTGTTGTTCGGGTGGCGAACAACAAAAAGGGGAGTCCGTCTTCCCAATTTCGAGTGTTCTCAGCACAGAAGATTCTTAACATTGTCTTGAGCGTTTGGTGAAAGCGCTCTAGAGCACCTTGTGATTGAGGATGATAGGCGGAGGAAGTTACATGATTTATACCTAGTGTTACAAGAGTTTCTCTAAACTTGTTGGAAAGAAAATTACTTCCTTGATCACTTTGAATGTTCTTAGGAAATCCTACCATAGTGAAATATTTCAACATTTCTCTGATTATGTTTTGAGCTTTAATATTTTTCAAAGGAATTGCTTCTGGAAAACGAGTGCTCATACACATGATTGTGAGAATGTACTGATTTCCTTTACTTGAAGGAGGTAAAGGTCCTACACAGTCAATAAGAACTTTTTTAAATGGCTCTTCCATTACAGGAATGGGATGGAGTGGAGCTTCTACAATTTTCTGGTTGGGCTTACCTACAAGTTGACATGTATGACATGTTTTACAATATTGGGCAACATCTTTGACAACCGTGGGCCAATGGAAATGTTGGGTTATGTTGAACAAGGTCTTTCTTACCCCTAAGTGACCTGCTAAGGGAGTATCATGAGCCAATCTTAGAACATTATTCCTGAAACCAAGAGGGAGGACTATTTGATTCCTTACTTGCCATGGCTGGTCAGCGGTTGCGGTGGATGCTCTCCATTTTCGCATTAGGACTCCGTTTTCTATATAGAAACCTCGTGACATATTTTCAACATCTTCTGGAGATGAAACAATCTCGTACAAATTTTTAAGAGAATGATCTGACTTCTGTTCTTTGATTAATTCTGCTCTAGATAGAGAAACTGGTGAAGAAGAAGATGGGTCAGTTTGGGAGAATAGGGATTCTAAATTATAAGTCTCCTCTTCAGATTTCTTGTACTGAGATCTGGTTACAGCACAAGCGGGAAACAACTGTAAGTTATCTGAAGGTTCTACTGAGGTCTTAGGGTTATTTGTTATTAAGGGAGAAATGACTTTGCTTCCAGCGATGTCATTGGCCAACAATAAGGATATTCCTACTATGGGAAGAGAGTCTACTACTGCTACTTTAACCATTCCGGTTGTTAAATCAGACCGCAAGAAAACATTATGTAATGGACATTTTACAATTCCTCCAACTCCTTCTATCAATATATCATAACCTGTATATGACTCACCCAGATTCTGCAAGACAGAATTTAAAATCAGACTTTGCTTTGCTCCTGTGTCTCGGAGTATGGAAATAGGATATTGTTGTGAACTACTACTATGAGATATAGTTCCTGAAGATACAAATGGTTTGAAACAAGGATCATGATCTGATGAGGGGGGTTCTACATTACTTGACAATACCGGCTTCTTTGGTAGTTTATCCTGAATAGAGGATTTTGAATCATCTGATTTTATATTACTTACAAGAGTTGGTGTCTTATTGGAGAATGAGGGTGTCAGTCTCTTTCTGCAATTAGAAATGTGATGGCCAACCTGTTTACAATATGAACAAGTTACAGGGGGATTAGTCTTAAACCTTTCCATTCTTTGCCAAGGTTGGTTTGGAGGATATTGATTGAAATCAGACCTGTAACTGAAATGTGATGGGCTAGACTGAATTTCAAAGTGTTTCTTTGGGGACCAAGGATCAGAGTATTTTGTTGAATCTGGAATATATGACTGACTTTTGGGATTCCATTTGTCTTGACTTAGGTTTATGATTTAGTGTGAACTCATCAGCCAATACAGCAGCTTTAGTTAAAGTTTCGGGAACATGATCATCTATAAAAATCCTAAGATCTGTCTCTAAGGTATTCTTAAATTGCTCCAATAAAATCAACTGTTTAAGTCTATCTAAGGTGTCTGTTTCACTAGCCAAACACCACCTATTGAATAACCTCTCTTGTTGAGCCGCATATTCTACGTATGTTAACTGAGGTGTCTTCCTATGATTACGGAATTTCTGTCTATAGGCCTCTGGTATTAGTTCATAAGCTTTTAAAATACAAGCTTTCATATTATCATACTCGCTTTCTGCTTCTGAAAGAGAAGTATAAATTTGCTGAGCCTTACCCTTAAATTGTGTTTGAATGATTAATGGCCAATTTTCTTTAGGGATTTGTAACTGTTGCGCCAATTTTTCCCACTGAAGAAAGAAAATTTCTGGCTCTCCTTCTGAAAATTTGGGTAAAAGTTTTACATACTTGGAAATATCTATATGACCTTCCTGAACTACGGGTTGTCTATCAACAATCCTAGCTTCTACTTCTGTCTTCTTTAATTCTAACTCTACTTGTTTCACTTTAGCTTCCTCTTCTCTAGCTTTAAATTCTGCCAATTTGATTTTAGTTTCCTCTTCTCTAGCTTTAAATTCTGCCTCAATTTGCATTTGTTTCAGTTTAGTTTCCTCCTCTTTAGCTACTTGTTTCACCTTAGCTTCCTCTTCTCTAGCTCTAAATTCTGCCTCAATTTGCATTTGTTTCAGTTTAGTTTCCTCCTCTTTAGCTTTAAATTCTGCCTCAATTTGCATTTGTTTCAGTTTAGCTTCCTCCTCAATTTCTACTCTCCTGACCTTTAATTCAATCTCCTTAATCTTAAGTTCGGTTAGTCGTGCCTCTATTTCTAACCTATTTGAAGGAATTTGTATAGCTGTAATCTCTTCTGGAGATAAGATCTCATCTTCGATCAGATTTTCAACGAGTTCCTGAAGTATTTTTTTCTTTCGCAAACTTGTATCAATGTCTACTCCAAAGTGCTTGCCTATTTCTATCAAAGTGTCTTTAGTTTGTTTCTTTAAGAAACTTACCTTGGGATTTTGAACGAATTCTTGAACTATATCATCCATCTCTATAAGAATGTGTTAAATACCTGATCCAATATCCTTGGCAAGGGTCGCCACTTTGTTACGGGCGAGCTGGTTAGTGAAGAGACGTTACGTATAACGGATAAGTGCTTAAGAACCAGCTCACTTCTAGAAGCCACTGTAGGACTGAACTATCTGGTCAGGGCCTAGATAATTCGTAAGACTAGAAGTAAAGGTAACAAAGAAGATTCCAGGAAAGGAATATTAAACTAGCGATAAAACTAGTAAACGAAATTATTAATATGGAAAATATTTACAGGCAATCAACACAAAAGAGAATGGGCAGTAGGGTCAATGGGACCGTTACATGATTATAAGAATATGGAAATTATCGTTCAAATAAGAAACACAAGATACGTATACAATATGGTACTAAGTACAAAGAGATCAGGAACATGCATCAAAATAAGTAATAAGTACAAATATAAGTAAAGTAATGCAATGTATATCAGACACGTAATGTAGGCAAAAAGGGTGATCACACCAATCGTCTCATGAGTCTAAACTTCCAGTTTTTATCAAGAGATAAGATATGCGAGAAAATGACGAGGAGTGACCGATTTCCACCGCTTATATACCATTGGACCGGAAGCGGGATACTTCCGGTTAAGGGTGCGGGTGAGGAGGAGGGTAAGTTAACACACGTCAACATGAGTAGTTTTAGGACCCTCGACTCACTTGAACAATCTACTTATTTAGTAACTGTCAAATCTGTGCGCTCCGAACTATTCAGGATTTCGCTTGTCTGTTTGTTCTACAAGAGTGCGCACCTCTCTCCGCACGTAGGCAAGATTACATATAGTGGACGGGCGTTACTGCTTAACATTGTTACAATACATACATAGACAAGAAATATGAACATAGTTATGTAATACAAAGGAACACAATTCTATAACATAATTACACATATGACGTAATATCTAATATTACGTTACAATATATATATATATAATATATATATATATATATGTATATATATATATGTATATTTATACATATACATATACATATACATATACATATACATATATATATATATATATATATATATATATACACCAAAGGCATTTTTGTTTTCTCCTTTACAAGGGAGGTAGCCAAAAAACAAAGGCATAAAAACCACTCCCACCCATTCCATCCCTATCACTCTCAACTTTCCTCCACCCTCTTCCCTCCTTCTTATCTTGGCACCTCCTGGATGACGGGTCATCCTTGGATCTTGTCCACTGCCCTGGATCAGAAGCAGTATCGCAAGACAGAATATCCACAGCAAAGCCGCTTCATTAAATCGGCGACCCCCCCTCTCCGTCCTCTCATGCAGAATAGGGAGAAGACGGGGAGAAATCCCTTTGGGCTGCGTTAAATTTTTCTCATACATACTCTCTCACCCCCCATCCCCACCCATTTTACCTCATGAATCACAACATCATCCATACACAACCATTCTTTATTCACCCCTGTCTTGTGTCTTCTCCCGTCCTTCCTCAACAGATATTCCCTTCTTCCCCAATGCCCCTTTTACCCCATCCATTCATCTCATCTTAGGTCGCCCCCTCATGTTCACTCCTTCCACATCTGCCTTCCACACCTCATTTACTAGTCTATCTTCATTAATTATTTGCATGTGTCTAAACCATTCCAACATTCTTTCATCCACCCTATCTCCCAACTACCTTTCCACTCCTCTTCTCCTCCTCACCGCCTCATTTCTCACCCTATTTAGCCTAGTAACCTCTATCATAGTTCTCAGACACCTCATCTCAAACGCATTCAAACTCCTTCTCTCTTCCACTCTTATGTTCCATGTTTTTGCTCCATACAGTACTGTCGGCACAATCACTCCCTCATATAATCTCCTACTAGCATCCATTCCCAGATGTCTATTTTTTATTACACTTTTTAATCCACCAGGGTATTTAGTCACTTCTTTTAATCTACATTCTACCTCCACTTCCACTTCTCCCTTTCCTGCCACATTCGCACCCAAGTATCTAAAATTATTCACTTCCTCCAGTTTCTCTCTCTTAATGCTTTCAGTCTGCTGCCACTTTCACCCCAAGTACTTCTCATCACCTTACTTTTACTCACATTTATCTTCAACTTCCTTCTTTCACACACTTTCTCAAACTCTGTCACTAATTACTTCAATCCCTCCTCTGATTCTGCTACAAGCGCAGTGTCGTCCGCAAACAACAGCTGGCTTATCTCCCACTTTTCTCCATTTCCTTTAACCATCTCCAATCCCTGACCCACCACCCTTCCATTTACCTCTAGCACTACCCCATCCATGTATAAATTAAACAGCCAGGGTGACATAACACATCCCTGACGAGGTCCCACCTTTACCTCAAACAACTCACTCTCTCCATTTCTAATCCTGACACAATCCCTGCTACTATCGTAAAAATTCTTGACAGCTCCTAAATGCTTTACTCATATCCTGTATATCTGCAGTACCTCCCAGAGTGCCTTCCTGTCTACCCTGTCATAAGCCTTTTCTAAATCCATAAAAGCCCCCCCCCCAAAAAAAAAAAAAAAATCCCTACCGTTTCCTGTAGCTTTCTCACATATCTGTCTTACCACAAAACTCTGATCTACGCAACCTCTACCTGCCCTAAACCCACACTGCTCCTCACCAATTACTCCCTCTGTTCCTCTCCTAATCCTCTCAATCAAAACCTTCCAATAAGCCTTTTCAACTACACTTAACAAGCAAATCCCTCTGATACTACTACACTCACACCCTTCCCCTTTTCTTTTGTAAAGTGGAATTATACAGGCCCTCCTTTAGTCCACTGGCACTCAACTCTCTCTTAAACAAACATTAAATAGCCTCACCAGCCAGTCCATCATCACTGTACGTCCTTTTTTCAGACATTCTGCATGGCATCCATCTAGACCAGGTGCCTTACCTGCTCTCATCATCTTAACAACTGCCTTCACTTCATCGTTCCTTATTTCTCCTCCGTTTTCCTCATTCATCTAGATCATTTCCTTAGCACTTGCCTCTGCAGCTACCTCTCCTTCCCTATCCTCCTTCACATTTAGCAACTCTCTAAAATACTCTCCCTATCTTCGTCTTACTGCCTTCTCTTCCATTATCATCTCTCTATCTGTACCTTTTACCTTTTCTTCTCTATTTCATTCGCCTCCTCTTCATCTCTTAATATTAAAAAAAAAAAAAAAAAATTCTGCCATACTCTTACACCATTTCACATCTGCTCTCCTCTTTGCCTCCTTTATCATATGCTTTACTTCTCTTCTCTTTTCTTTGTACCTCTCATATGATTCTCTCGTCCTATTTTGTAACCAATCTGTGAAAGCTCACTTCTTCTCTTCTACAACCTTCTTTGCTTCCTCATCCTACAGCTCATTATCCATCCTTCTATTTCCTCCCGTTTTCCTTGTTCCATAAATCATCTTTGCACACCTTGTGACTACCTCGTTCAACCATCGTCATTCTTCCTCCACTCCTAGTTCTACTCTATATGTATAAATTTATGCGCATATATATATATATATATATATATATATATATATATATATATATAATATATATATATATATATATATATATATATTTAACTATAAAGTAATGTCGTAACACATTCGTAAAGATTTATGCATATATATATATATATATATACATTTGTATATATACATATATATTTAACTATAAAGTAATGTCGTAACACATTCGTAAAGATTCAACAAAAACCCACTGTGTTGGATAAGAAGAAATGAAATAAAATGAATTCCATATATTTCGATCACGGACTGTGATCCTCTTCAGTGGACTGTGATCCTCTTCAGTATTCCACTGAAGAGGATCACAGTCCGTGATCGAAATATATGGAATTCATTTTATTTCATTTCTTCTTATCCAACACAGTGGGTTTTTGTTGAATATATATATATATATTATGGGAGAAAGTATACGCTGGACTCGGTAAATTTATTCCGACGTTTCGAGCCCCGGACAGGGTTCGAAACGTCGGAATAAATTTACGAACGTCGAGTCCAGCGTATACTTTCTCCCATAATAATGGTTCCTGGACTCCAGCTATTTACGTACACACACACATATATATGTATGTATATATATATTCATATATATATATATATATATGCATATATATATACATATATATATATATATGTATGTATATATACATATATATATATTATGCTAAGCATATACATATATAAGTTTATTACAAAGGATTACAAAGGTGGAGCATGCCGACAGGAGACCTTTTGGTCCATATCTAGGTCGGATGCGAAAAAAATCATAATAATAAAATAATAAATAAAAACTATAATAATGTAAATAACAAAGAAAATAAATAAATAAGTGCATAGGTATAGTTAAATAATAAACAAACATGTAAATAGTAAATAATAATAAATTGACATATAACTAATAATAAATGAAAATCAGACAGACAAATGATAACAAAATAAAAATAAATAATATAAAATAAATTATAATCATTACAGCATCTTGCTTAGGTGTTTATCTAAATGATTCTTAAAGCTTCGAACTGAACTACATTGCACTACCTGTGCAGGAAGTTTATTCCATTCATTTACTACACGGTTGGCAAAGTTGTTTCTACCTACTTCCAAATTGTTATTTCCGGACAGTTTGAGACCATTGTTTCTTGTCTGATTCTCATTCAATGTGAAAATTTTTCCACTTTTGATGTTATTATTTCCCTTTAAAATCTTAAAGACCTGTATCAAGTCACCTCTGAGTGTACGCTTTTTTAGGGAAAACAGATTCATATGTTTTAGTCGATTTTTGTATTATTTATTTTTGATATTTGGAATCAGTTTTGTGGCTCGCCGTTGTACTTTTTCCAGTCTGTCAATGTCTTTAATGAGATTCGGTGACCATACGGAAACAGCATATTCCAAATGTGGACGAACTAATGATTTATATAGCTTGTTAATGAGTGATGGACTTTTGAAATCAAAAGAACGCGCAATCAGTCCTAGAATCTTATTT
>NC_134797.1:8337948-8340448 GCF_046742065.1 Oratosquilla oratoria | reverse complement strand
CCAGGATCGTGGGCAGGCACCCACAGTAGTTCCTGGTGGATGAAACACTCCTCTCATCCTCGTACTATCCTACTTCTCATTTTCCTGACCGTGAACACAGTTGGTATAACTAAAACATGGTGGAAAACATACTAGGATCTTCGGTGATTTAGGAAGACCTCACTAGAGCAAACAATTATTCTGTAAACTTGATCGAACACATTTAGAGTAATGTCTAGCGTAGCATCATATTTTGTATTTCATTCATGTCATGAGACTCAAGACGGTCTTGTCACAGTTAGACATGAAAACCCAATATCAAAAGAGACCTCATGGCCTAAACATCACCCAACTAAGTGCTTTGTTAAGCATAAAACTGATTAAATACCGAACTTCGAAGGTCAATAAAGTTGAACGTTGCTATCTATACATTGTAACCATCGAAACTCCTCAGTGGAACTGATACGTATACGTCCATGCACGAAGACCTCACGGTCCTTGTAGTACAAATGTGTAACAGATAAGTATTGTACATAGGACTTTTATTAGCCCACCCCTCCTAAAATGTAGTCGTACATGAATACAATACTAGCACACCGTACCAATTGTATCTTAATCTCAGATCTCCTTGATAATGTTTTCCATAATCACACGAGCGCTATTGCCTACCCCTATAAGTACTACAGTGGCAGATGTCTTCTAAAGAGAGGAGGCGTATATATGTTTGGATCGTAGATTTTAAATGTGAGGGAGATCTTTACTATCTCGTAGATTCATACCGTAAACACATAGGGTAAACACGCTTACTACATTTTCACAAATGAATCAATCCTCTGTAATACCTAGAAATACAGACAAATGTATACACTCTCATACGCCTATGAAACGAACCAGGGGACATAAATGCCCGGAGTGGGGGCACTGGGAGACATTGTCTTAGGCACATGTATCAACATTGTTTACAAACAAGTATCCGGATTCATCGCTCGCTGTCCTTTGAAGCTCATCACAGTCAGAGAAGGGACAGCAATCAGCACAAAGGAACATCATGAACCAGCCGAACAAAGACATAAATCATGCAATGAATATGTACACAAACCAATCATGTTTTGCACAGATTATTGGGCATTAAAAACAGATCAAACAAGCTATTAACCTAAGCAATATGATAAATTAGAAATCTAATCAATTAATTCATTAACCAGTGTCAATTCTAGACAAGCATGGAAATCGTAAATCCCTGAAATGCAAAGAATCATAACAAACTAGTGTTAGATATATTCTAATAAATAATGAATCTATAATTTCTTTGTTTGATGCATGTAATCACATAAATATCTATCACTAGAAACTTTCTAGTCCATGATATACTTTGAAACAACTCCCCCACTTTGAAATATTTTAACTGTAGAATCCGTTCGTCAAATACAAACAACACTACACTAATGTACAAATTCCCAAATAATTGACAATTGGAATAATTTGAAACTTAAACAATTTTATTTTTATCGAATTTTTATTCTAATCAAACTCTTCCTTTTTAAGAAAGGAGGAGTTTAAATGTGCTTGAGATGGAATGCCTGAGAAGTAGGATAGGATTGCTAGGTTGGACAGAGTGAGGAATGAAGTGAGGAGGAAATGGGTGGTGGAGAGGGAGTTGAGATATAGGGTTGATCAAAGAGTATTGGGGTGGTCTGGATACATGGAGAGATGAGTGAAAAAATATTAGTAAAAAGATGTGTGGAAGGCAGAGGTGGAAGGAGTGAACATCAGGGGGCGACCAAGGATGAGATGGATGGATGGTGTAAAAGGTGCATCGGAAAAGAAGGGAATGTCTGTTGAGGAAGGAAGAAGACAGAATATAGGGGTGAGTGGAGTATGGTTGTGTATGGATGATCATATGATCCATTGAAGGATGGGGTGGGAAATGGAGTGGTAAGGGTGTATGTGTGAATGATAATTTGATGCAGCTCGAAGGGATTTCTCCACGTCTTCTCTTTTTCTGTATGAGCAGAGAAGGAGGGGGGGGTCATCGATCAAATGAAGCGGCCTTGCTGTGGATGTGCTGTATCTTGCTACATTAATTCTAATCTAAGGCAGTTTGGTAAGATGCAGGGATTAACTTTCATCTAGGAGGAGCCAAGAAAAGAAAGCGGGAGGGGTGTTGAATGAGAGTGGTGTATGTGAGGATGAAATGAGTGGGAGTGGATTTATGCTTTAGACTTTAGCTACTTCCCTTGTAAGGGGAAAAATTCCTTGGTATGTATGTAACTTTACCAATGCAATGAAAAAAAACTAGCCTTCCTGTTCAATATACTTTAGGAGGAAGCAAATGCGATTTGAGAACTCATCAAGGTCTTCTTAATTCATATACCCTTTTATCACCAACCACCTATTTAACAATGACTGCACTCACGTTTGGAATATGCTATACATAAATTCCTCACACAGCTTTGTCATTGACGGAAAGTTATGCTTCAGGCATACTTTCCTATTGTAATATATTGTAACTCGGAAGTTG
>NC_134797.1:8327948-8335448 GCF_046742065.1 Oratosquilla oratoria | reverse complement strand
AAGGATGTGGTCGGCGCCATGGAGTCGGGTGAGTGTGGTATTGTTCACCATGGATACGGTGTTGTATACATATCGCCCTCCCCCTGGGGTTAGGAGCATCCCGGCACCTAATGTTACATGGTTAACAAAATATTGATACATATATATGGTTATATAGTTATATAGTCAGAGACACAAAATCTTGGGTGGATATATGTGGAGAAGGGGGGGTGGGAGCCAAGAGGGCACTTTGAACTAGAAGGATGGGTATGCGATGTTGTGTCTCTGAATAGGAAGTAAGGTTGTGTCTCACCAACATTTCATATATTTTCAACTATCACATGAAAGTTTATACTACACTTCACATATCACCGTCGGGGTTCACTTTTTCAAATGTCATATTGTTTTCATATGATACGTTACATATCACCGGAGTTATTCACATTTTCAATTATTGTGCTAGAGTTCAAGTGGCATTTCACAATATATATTTTCTGTAAGATTCTTATCACGAGTTATTATGGCATTCAAGATATTGGATGAGACACAAGATCCAACTTAATCTAGGTTTACAATAATTTGGGAAAGGGAGGGTTAAAACTATTTGAAGGTCTTATTTCATGCAAAAGAATTTCGTTAGTATCACTAATATAAAGAGGATGATTAAGATTGAGAGGGCAGTGGAGGCATAGGGTAGTATTTTGTAGTGTAGGTCTAAGGAATCCATGTCAAGAGTAGTTGATTTATTGAGGAGGCGTACCATGTCTATCTTACTTGGGAGGATGGTATCGGGGATCTTGGGGAGGGGTGGGAGTGTTAGTTAGGTTATGGGACCTAGATCGTGGGTCATGTTGAGAGTGTTGTCTGAAAAGCGAAAGTCACACGTCTCGGAAAAATTGACTTTGGGTGTTGTGAGTTCTGAGAGGCAAGGTTGGGACTTGGTTAATTGGAAATGGAAGGGGTAAGCTGGACAGATATGGAAGTTGGGTCGTGCTATCTTGCAAGTTGCCATGGTTTCCGGTGATCGCTCCTGGTATCAAAATGGGGATGGAGAGAGAGAGGTGGACGAGGTGAAGTAGTAGGAGTATTGTAGGCATCCTGTGGATGAAGGTTATGTCTTAGTGAATGAGGATATGTCTATCTGACTCTCGCTAAGGTTATATTGGTCGGAAGGAAGTGGAGAAGTTTTGATAGATATGCGGAAGGGAGTTCTTATTGTAAATTGGCCATTTTAACCTCCACTGAGGGATGCATGACGTCCTGCATCTTCAGGGGCGAGAGCTAGGGTGCATGTTTAGTTGCGTCGACGCAGAGTCATGGGATGGGACTTGCGCTTGGGTGAGTTATGTGTGAGTGCGGTAGGTGGGTTGTAGGTAGGTGGGGTTGGGTCGAGGTTGAGTTTAACTTTTCTCAATTTCTCTCCGTGTATGGTTACGGTTGTGTGATCGGAAGGATCTGTTAGTAGGAAAACATTGTTAGGGAGTGAGTTTGTGACTGTGAAGGGGCCTAAGAACTTGGGTTTGAGTTTGTTAGTTCTATTTGATTCTTTGACCATGACTGTGTCTCCAAGTGTTATGTCAAGTGGAGATGAACGTTTGTGTTGTTTTGTTTTTGTTCTTTCTTGGGCTACTTTGAGGTTTTCTCTGACTTGCTTATAAATGGTTTGCATTCCTCTTTTTAGGCATTGGGTGAGATTATCTAGATTGTATAAGGGGGGCGGTGGTTGGTTGAAGATTTGGTAGGGAAGGCGCATTCTTTGGCCAAAAATGATCTCATGGGGGGACATCTTTGTTGCGGAGTTGACTGTGCTGTTGATACTGGCTTGTACCTGTGGTAGCCAATCTTCCCAAAGGTCTGAGGATTTCAAGCACTTTTCTGTTTGTTCGTTCCACAAGTCCATTCCCTTGTGGATGGTAGGCAGTGGCGAAGGTTTGATTTATGTTATATAAATGTGCTATTTCGCGCATTACCTGGTTCTTGAATTCTGAACCATTGTCAGACAGCATTCGCCTGGGGATGTTGTATCTACAGAATATGTTGTTAACCAATGCTTTGGCCACAGTCTCTGCTGTTTTGTCTTGGAGTGGAACTAGTATAGTGTACTTTGACAGATAGTCGACTGCCGTGAGTACATAATTGGAACCTTGATGGCTCGTTGGCATTTTTAGTAGGTCAATGCCAAGTGTTTCCCATGGCTCAGCAGGGAGTGGTATGTCTTTGATATTGAGTTGTTTTGGGTCAGGTCCTCTGAATTGGTTGCAAGTTACACATGAGTCTATGTGTGTGGTTATATATTTTTTCATGTTGACCCAGTAAAAGGAGTGCCTAGCAGTGTTCAGTGTCTTATCTCTGCCTGAGTGGCCTCCCATTGCACTGTCGTGCAATATGTGTAGGACCTTGGGAACTTGGACTCTGGGAACGACAGTTACTTCCCTGTCATTAGTGGTTCTCCTTATGGTTCCGTCGACCAGTTTGAGTTCCTCTATAGGGACAGGTGGTCGGGACTGTAAGGGGGTCCTTGAAAGGAGATGTTGTTTTATTGGAGACCATGTTGGGTCTTTGTCAGTTTCATCTCTAAGTTCTTGCATAGGAATGCATGTTGTTTGTGTTAGTGTTGAGATGTGAGTTTGTCTGCTTAATGAGTCAGCTACTGTGTTAGCTTTTCCGGCTAGATATATGATCTTGGGATCGTAGTCCAGTAAGGTGGTTTTCCACCTAGCAATTCTGCCATGTAAGTCTTTAGAATTAAAGGGGTAAACTAGTACCCTAATATGAGGTATTTGACATGCTTCAAACCCCATATCAGTGCCAGGCCTTCTTTGTGTGTAGTTGAATAGTTACTTTCAGGCTTATTTAGTACTCTACTTGCGTAGGCTATGGGGTGGTCTTTGCCATTTTCATCCTTTTGTTGTAGGACTGCGCCTATTCCTTTAGAGGAGGCGTCGGTGTAAAGAAAGAATTCTTTCTTCATGTCAGGGAAGGCTAGGACAGGGGCTGTGGTAAGAGCATGTTTAAGGGTGTCAAAACTTTGCTGTTCCGCTTCAGACCACTTAAATGTTTCACCTTTCCTTGTGAATTTGGTTAGAGGGGATGCAATTTCTGCAAAATTTCTAATGAAGTGTCTGTAATATGATGCTAGTCCTACGAAACTTCTAGTTTCATTTGCGTTTCTGGGGGTTGGGAAATTGTTTATGGTATCTTTCTTATCTGTGGTGGTATGGATGCCTTGGCTATCTACCTTATGGCCTAGGAAGGTGAGTTCCGTCTGTAGGAATTTACACTTTCCTAATTGGATTTTCAATCCTGTGTTTTTTGAGTCTTTTTAGGACAATCTCTAGTGTGTGAAGGTGGTCAGTTTGTGTGGGACTATAGATGATGAGGTCGTCTAGGTAGACGAATAATGAGGTTCCTATCATGTCGCTGAAAATGCGGGTCATCAACCTTTGTTGGGTTGAGGGGGCATTCTTAAGGCCAAAGGGTATACGCTCAAAGTGGAAATGTCCCTTATCAGTGGAGAATGCAGTTACGGGTTTTGATTCCTCTGTTAGTTCCACCTGCCAGAAGGCTGACTTAAGGTAAATTGTGGAAAAAAAAAACAGAATTCCCGTTCCCTATGGCTTGTAAGACATCCTGCATGGCAGGGAGTGGGTGTGGGTCAGATTGAGTTAGGTGATTTATTTTCCTAAAGTCAACAACAGGGCGTAAAGTTCCGTCTTTCTTTGGGACTAGGAAGAGGGGACTGTTCCACGGACTTTGGGAGTGAGAAATTACGCCTTGGTGTAACATCTCGTGCACACTGTTGTTGACTTGTGTTTTCCTACTGTGGGGTATGCGGTAAGCGGGGGTGTATGAGGGGGGGTGTTGGGGGGAATTTGGATGTGATGTTTGATTATATCACATTTGCCTAAGGGTTCGCCTTCTAAGGCGATAGCCGATCTATTCCTTTGTAGGAGGGTCAGTAGCTTGTCATTCATCTCTCCGTTTGCTGATGTTGTGATTTGGTTGGGGTGGATAGGGGTGAGGGTTTGTGGTGGTCTTACAGTGTTGATGTGTTGTGGGAGTGGTTCCTGGATTGGGGAATTATGGAGATGGACTGAACAAATGTATGTGTTCTCTTTAATTTTGCGGTGTTGGTCTGAGAGATTCGTTAACATAGCTAGGGTGTGTTTTTTTTTTCTGACACTACATCCCATGAAGATTCTAGGGTTATGTTATTTATTCTTGACGTATCTGGGTCAATTATGACATCCTTTTGTTCTATTGCTCCGGGTGTGTATAGTGGAACTGTTATTGAATGTCTAGGGGGTATGATGACTGTGTTAGACATCAGTGCTTTTGAGGTGACATAAGGTGGTGGACGGAATGAGTAGCTCTTAGTTGGAGAGGGTTTATTTAAGCTAGATAGATATGAAAGAGGTTGTGTGTCTGGGTCGGGTGTTTCAGGAACTGTTGACTCATTACTTTCATCTCGGAAGGAGATTTTGTTGGTATCTAAGTTGATGATGGACTTCCAGTCTCGTAGGGACTTTAAACCTATTATACCTTGTTGGTCGAGACTCCATTCATCAGCTAAGTGGAAGGATGTGAAACCTACTTGGGAATTGTTTACCTCTATGTTTAAATCAATCATATCGTGAAGTGATATGGTAGATCCTTCTATCAATAGACCTTCCGTATTTGAATACTGGATTTGGGGTGGGTCATTTAGTGCTTCGTAGAGAGCTCTGGGGATGAGGTTCAGGTTTGTTCCTGTATCAACCATCATGTCAACAGTAATTTGATCTAATGTCACCTTTAGGGTGATATAGTTGTGTGGTGTGTCGGACGTTCCTATGGTGGTCTGGTGCGTGAGGCTGGTGCACGTTCCCCCAATCGGTGTTGAGTTGTATGTGTTGTGTGGGAGGAGGGTGTTTGTTGAGGTGCGGTAACTTGTTTGTTTGTTCTCTGATGAGGTTGTGGTTGTGATTTTTGTTGAGAACATTCCTCGTTGGAGTGAGTTGTGGTTTTGTGTAGGTTGCAGTATTTGCCTGGCCGTGTTGGTTTTGACATGTTGGGGGGTCTGGGGGGGGGGCGTGAGTTGTTTGATTTGTTGTTGAGCTCTACATTGGGAATCTGTGTGGGAGGTAGTACCATGAATTGAGCAAGGGGTAGCGCGGTGTTGTACCTGTGGGTGTTGGTATTGTTGCGCTCTACACTGAGAATCCGTGTGGGAAGTAGTTCCATGAACTGAGCAAGGGGTAGCGCGGTGTTGTGCTTGCATTTGTTGTTTCTGTATGCAGTCTCTGGTGTTGTGACTTGTTGAAAGATGGTAGGAACACCAGTTAGATGGTTGCGCTGTATTGGATCTAGGGGGCTGGTGTGACTGAATGTTATTTAGTCTAGCAAAATGGTGCTGGTCAGAGAGGGAGATGTTGCAAGCGTTGGTTATGTCTAATATGTATGTGTAAGCTAATGGGTTTCTAGTGTTTAAATCCCTTTTTGTGGCTTCTCTTTGACACTTTGGTGGGAGTTGGGAAAGATATAGGCCTATCTCCAGGAATGTGTAAAAGTTTTCTAATGTCAATGCCTTTTTTCCTGTAGTGGTTGTATGGATCCAAGGGCTGTTATTTTCTAGATTTTCCCTAATTTCCTTAATTGCGTTAGCCACATTATCCTTTATGTTATTCTGTTTTTGAGTTCTAGTATTATTTAGAAATGTGAGGAGAAAGTTAATGTTGTTTGCTTGTTTGCTCTGAAAGACATTTAACAGATGTTGCTTATAATCGCTATATGTGATCCCTGTGGCTATCAGATTGTCTAGCATCCGAGCGGTAGATCGGTGCTCGTCTGATGCTTCTATTTTCTGGCGGCATAGATTTATCTTATCTAAGTCAGAGTAATTTGGATTTTTAGAAAAGAAAAGGTCACATGCCGTTAGGAAGTCAGTGATGGAGAGTCCGCTAGCTTGAGAGAAGGTTGGGATTTCGGTTAGAGGGGTAATGGTTTGGTAATTATTGATTACTGTAGGTTGGAGTTGTGGTTGAGGATGTTGCGATGGGGTTGGGGCAAGGTTAGGTGGTGGGTAGGGATGTGAGGTGAAGGCAGGTTGACTTGACGGGAAGTTGGGAGAAGGGAAGGCTAAGTTTTCGTATGCATGGGTTGTGGGGTTCAGGGATTGTTGCTGGGGGTTCACATAAGGAGGAATTTGGGGTTGCGGTGAGGTGTGGGGGGGTCGCTGTTGAGGGTCTAGGTGAGGGGGAATTTGGGGTTTTGATGGAGTGTGGGGTTGTTGTTGTTGAGGATCTAGTTGAGGGGGAATTTGGGGTTGCGGTGAGGCGTGGGGGGGTCGTTGTTGAGGGTCTAGTTGATGGGTAACTTGAAGTTTTGGTGTGGAGTGGGGGAGGGGGTTGGGCAAGTGTTGTAGTTGGATCGGGTTAAAAGGGTCTTCCCGTGAATGGTCATGGTGAAGGGGTATGTCGTCATAGTATTCCTCAGGAAGTATTTGAGAATCTGCCTTAGTCGTGGCATGGTCTGGGTCTTGAGAGGGTTTATCTTCTTTAGATGCGGAAATAAATCCTTGAAGTATATTTCTGACCTTGGCTCTCGTACCTGTAGCCATGTTAGTGTCTAACTAGAGATGCATGTATGACTTAACAGGTATAGAAAGTAGTTAGGTGAGATAGGAGGTCTAAGTTGAAATAGTTAAATTAGAAATATTTGGTATACATTATCTAAGGGGTAGTATGTTATGGTTAGATAAGAGGGGGGGTATAGGGTGTCAATGGGTATACAATGGTATAATTATAACAAATAGGTTACATTGGTAAAGATATATAAGTTATATTAAATATAAATGGATAACTGGGAAAATGCATATGAACATGATAATATGTACGTAAAACTGGGTAATAGTTGAATCTAGTAAAAGTTATTGTGTAGACAAATATATGTTGATTTAAAGATAGGCAAAAAATATATTAAATGTTTAAATATATATTCATAAGGGCTACTGGTTATTTTGTGATGGGGTTATAATAAAAAAAATAGTATATATATATAAATATAGTAAACAATATGTGTATAAATTTAATAATAAGATATTAATAAATGTGTAATTAATATATATGTGTATGTATGGGATGAATAGGAAAATATTAATTAATGTGTAATTAATAAAGAGGAGAGAATTTTTTTTTTTAACTTATAGTATGCTATTATAAGTGAGTGTTTATATTAGTGACGTTAAAAAAACTTAAGTATGATGGTATGTGGTGGTTATATAGGTTATTAATTCACTAGTGGATGTATTTAAGTTAAAAAAGAAATTTGAATGTTTTGAAAAGGTACGATTGGATTATATAAAAGGTTGGTTGCTGGTGAGGGTAAGGTTTACGTGCGTTGGGCACGTGGGCATCTGAAGGTATAATGGTTACCTCGGTGCCGTGAGCTTTATCGGCTGGTGTGCCGATGTCTGGCAGGGAACGATCTTGCTGATGTGGCAATTGTATCTGCCGAGGGCGGCGATCGGTAAGGTAGGTTGGT
>NC_134797.1:8315448-8322948 GCF_046742065.1 Oratosquilla oratoria | reverse complement strand
CTATGTGTGGTTTGATCTGGTCTGGTGACTGGGACCAGTGGTGTGTAAATTCAATTCGCTCCTCTCTGAATGACGATATGATGACGTTACACAATTTCATTCATCCAAAGGTACAGAATGTCAATAAACTACGAGTGGCCGATATGGTATGCGATGACGGAGTGGGAAAAGGTGTACATGAGAGATTGGATGACCGTGAGGGACCAGATGTCCTTGATGGCGCAAATGTTCATGAGGCACTGAATATCAATGAAGGACCAAATGTCAATATAGAGCAAGGTGTCAATAAAGGACAAACTTATAATGTAAAGCATAATGTTGAAACTAAAAACGAGTCAAAAAGTTTCTTAAGACTATGTACTTTAATGCTCGTAGTATTAGGAACAAATTCCAAGAAATACAGGCGTATGTCAAAAGCGAAAATCTCGTTATGATAGGAATAACTGAGACGTGGTTAAATGGTGGAGAGTTTGAAGCTGAATTTAATATTGAAGGATTTAAACACTTTCATCAGGATAGGAACTACAAAAAAGGTGGGGTTGTTCTGTTGTACGTTAAAAGAAATGCCCATGCATGTGTTTTAGAGAAAGTAAAACAGGATGGATATGATAGTTTGTGGGTAGAATTAACCCAAAGAAATGGACAGAAAATTAATGCAGGTGTAATATATAGGCCAAAAATATTATCATTAGCAGATTTTTTTTTCAAGAAGATTCTAGTTTCTGCAACAGAAACTTATTGATAACAGGAGATTTCAATTTTGCTGACATTGATTAGATGACCCTTGAACATGGCCATATAGGCAGTCGCTTGATAGATTTTCTCGGTGACAATTATATATGGAAATTTACTCGATCTATTGAACACTAGCCACGAAAGCATGATAACCGATGAAGAAGTTGATGAAACTATTGCTAGTAATCACAACTTAGATTCAAACTGCTGAAAAAAGAAAGAAATAGATACTTGTGTATCTTAAATACCCGGATTCAGTGAAAACTCTGTTCATAGGACTACGTCAGGAGATTAGGCTTACAGATTGAGAGGCAAAATTAAGCGAAAGACCTGTAGATCAGATGTGGGGAAATATTTCACAATACGCTTTCTAAAATGGTTCATACTTATGTCCCGTTTAAGGACAGGCGCCCCCCCCCCCAATTAGGCACGACCAAAATGTCAGGAAATAAATTTAAAATGGATAGAAACAACTTCGTCAATTATATAGTTAATGAATGGAATAAGCTTCCTACAGAGGCAGTGCAATGTAGTTCAGTTCGAAGCCTTGAGATTCGCATAGATAAACATCTAAGCAAGATGCCATAATGCCTGCCATTTATTTTGTATAGTTTTTTTATTTGTTATTATTTATCTGCATATTTATTATTATTTCCTGGATTATAATTTACTATTATTTATCTGTCAACTTATTATCATTTACTATTAAAATGTTTATCATTTAATTTTACTTATTATCTATTTTATTTATCATTTATATTATTATAATTGTTATTTATCTATTTATTCATTTACTTATTTATCTGGTGGCAGAGTTTGGGAGAGTATGTGATAGAAGAAAGCTAAAGATAAATGTGGGTAAAAGTAAGGTGATGAGATGTACAAGGGGTGAAAGTGGCAGTAGACTGGAAGTGAACATTAAGGGAGAGCGACTGGAGGAAGTGGATAGTTTTAGATACTTGGGTGCAAGTGTAGCAGGAAAAGGTGGAGTGAAGGTGGAGGTAGAATGTAGATTGAGAGAAGTGAGTAAATGCCTTGGTGGTTTAAAGAGTGTAATGAGAAATAGACATTTGGGAATGGATGCGAAGAGGAGACTGTATGAAGGAGTGATTGTGCCAACAGCACTGTATGGGGCAGAAACGTGGAACATAAGAGAAGAAGAGAGAAGGAGTTTGAATGTGTTTGAGATGAGGTGTCTGAGAAGTATGGTGGGGGTTACTAGGCTAGATAGAGTGAGAAATGAGGAGGTGAGGAGGAGAACAGGGGTGAAAAAGGATTTGGGAGAGAGGGTTGATGAAAGAATATTAGGATGGTTTGGACACATGGAAAGAATGAGTGAAGAAAGACTAGTAAAAGAGGTATGGAAGGCAGATGTGGAGGGAGTGAACATGAGGGGACGTCCTAGGATGAGGTGGATGGATGGGGCGAAGGGGGCTTTGGGGAAGAGGGGAATGTCTGTTGAGGAAGGAAGGGAGAGGACGGAAGACAGAGGTGAGTGGAGAATGGTTGTATATGGATGATGTTGTGACTGCATGGGGAGATTTGGGCGGGGGGGTGGGGGTGGGGTAGTGTGTGTGAGTGAGTTTTGACGCAGCCCGAAGGGATTTCTCCCCGTCCTCTCCTTATATGCAATGGGGGGACGGAGAGGGGGGGTCGCCGATTAAATGAAGCGGCCTTGCTGTGGATGTGCTGTGTCCTGCGACACTGCTTCTGACCCAGGTCGGTGGGCAGGGTGCAGGGATGACCCGTCATCCAGGAGGTGCTCAGATGAGAGGAAGGGTGGGAGGGGTGTGGAGTGTATTTAGGGATGAAATGGGTGGGAGTGTTTTTATGCCTTTCCCTTTTTGGCTACCTCCCTTGGAAGGGGGAAAAAGCCTTGGTATATGTATGTATGTACTTATTTATCTATCATTATTATATTTTTTTTACATCCTAGTTATGGACTAAAAGGTCTCCTGTCGGCATCCACCTCATTTGTAATCCTTTGTAAATAACAAGGAACTAAAACTTTCATTGATAAGAAAGTGAAGCATCTCATTCTAGCTGCCGTCAGATGAATTTTTCAGACTGAGGGAGTCATCAGGCAGGCAATGATTAAGTATCATCTTCATTAGTAAGGGGGTTGAAGGTATCTAAAGACGAAAGATGACAGTCGTCTGTGGTTTGTTTCCTTCGCCTCAGTAGAATCTTCTGATATAAGACAGACACAAAGAAGAAGGACCGAAGATAACATGAATATGTTGGGTATGTAGTGGAATCGAAGATGATAAAGATTAATTTTATTTCCTATAAGACACAAAGCCTATAATTAATTGATGTTTTGTCACAATTGGCCAAAATAGAAAAGAAAACGAACAACAAAACAAAGACAGGAAGAAAAGGAAACACACACACATGTACACGTACACACACACACACACACACACACACACACACACACACACACACACACACACACACACACACACACACACACACACACACACACACACACACACACACACACACACACACACACACACACACACACACACACATGTATATATATATATGTATATATATATTAGATATATATATATATATATATATATATATATATATATGACGTAAGCGGAGTAGAAAACACATGAGTCTTAGTCTTGAGTTTATTGCTAACTAGTTTCGCAGGTGTGCGAAACTAGCCAGGAATAAACTCAAGACTAAGACTCCTGTGTTGCCTACCCCGCTTATGTCAACCTGTCAGAATGTCTCAACAAATATGTATATATATATATATATATATATATATATATATATATATATGTATATAAATATATATACATATGTATATGTATACATATATATGTATATGTATACATATATATATATATATATATATATATATATATATATAAACAATTCACTTTGATCTTAAGTTCCCCGACGTTGATGGCTTAGAATTAAAGTGAAATGTGGTTGATAAATGTAAATCTGTTCACTAAGACCCATTCAGTGATATGTATATATGTACATATATATAAGTATATATATATATATATATATATACATATGCATATATATATATATTCATATATGCGTAAGTAACCACTAGGAAAAGTAAACTAACGAAGCAGAGCGCTTTCGTATAATTACATCTTCAGTGCAGATACAAAGAAGGAATTATAAGATGAAGAAACAAGGTACAGAATATATGACATAGTGAAGAGGGCATTCGGAGAGGTAGTGGAAGAAGTACACGTGACGGACGTTTGGGCCGTCCTGGTAGCCAACAAGTATGGGACGTTTGGGCCGTCCTGGTAACCAACAAGTATGGGACAACTGCTCATAATTTATATTACAATTTAAAAAAAATTGAAATTTCATGAGAAATAAAACTATCTAATTTGTACAAACCTTGATGAAGATTAACATTTATCCCCTTACTAGATTTGATCAAACTGCATTCAATTAAATTTCTTTCTGTTATGTTGTTGTATGTGATGACTTTAGCGTTATCCCAGTCAACTGGGTGGTTAAAATGGTTCATGTGGTTGAATATACCGCTAGATTGGTTTCCCTCTCTAACGTATTTCTTGTGTTGATTGATTCGTGTTGTGAGTGTTTTAGCAGTCTGACCAACATAAAACTGATTACATGATTTGCAAGGTATTTTGTACACACACCCTTTATCACTATTGACAGAATTATTTATGAGCAGTTGTCTTACAGTGTTCTTATTATTAAAAACTACATTAATGTTAAATTTACGTAATATATTTGGAATATTTTGCAGGTTCTCTTGGTACGGTAAAATTAGCAAGTTATTCATATTGAAAGTTTGAGTTGACCTAAGGTTATAAATTGTCCTTTTAGCACGATTGTAAGCTTTGTCAAGAACATGTGTGGGGTATTGTAGCTTAGTACCAATGTCGTAAATACATCTTATTTCATCATCGATGTACTCTGGGCTGCAAATGCGTAGGGCCCTGAGGTACATCGACGAAAAAACATATCTTTACGCCATCAGGGTGTGAGGAATAATAGTGTATATATGAACAAACATTGGTTGGTTTGCGATATACACTAAACTTCAACTCACTTTCACGGCGGTAGATATTACAATCAAGGAAAGGCAAAATACCTTCATTCTCTATCTCCACCGTGAACTTAATGGAACTGACCAAATTATTAAGCTTACATAAAAATCATTTACATTATCTTGAATGGGCCACAGACATAGGATGTCATCAATGTACCGCATCCATGTAATGTTGGGGGGAATGATCTTACTTAAAATTTTGGTTTCAAAAAACTTCCACTACCTCTCCGAATGCCCTCTTCACTGTCATATATTCTGTACCTTGTTTCTTCATCTTATAATTCCTTCTTTGTATCTGCGCTGAAGATGTAATTATATGAAAGCGCTCTGCTTCGTTAGTTTACTTTTCCTAGTGGTTACTTACGCATTTGTGAACACACGCTCCTAGTGTTTTTATTGCATATATATATATATATATATATATATATATATGCAGAATCAACTAGGAAGAGGAAAAACACATTGAGCCTGATGCGCTTTCGTGATATATTTACATTATCAAGGAGTACTTCTTGATAATGTGAATATATCACGAAAGCGCTCGGACTCCGTGTTTTTTTTTTTTTTTTCTCTTCCTAGTGGACTCTGCATATTTGTGATTCACGTGTGACTTGTAAAATTTGTGCATACATATATATATTTCTTGGGCACAGGTTTTCTCTCAGACAATTCTGATTAAAATCAACTGCACTGGATGGTCTGATGATTTTAAATATAGGAATTCTTAATCATATAAAAGATCTTATTATTTGTAGAGAGGGACTGGATGAAATTATTCATTTCTCTTTGATGAGTAGCAAAGCTCATTTTTAGTGCTGCTGTATGCCAACTTGTTTACTAATCTTCAATTAACAGAGGAAATTGTTGACTAACATGTACCAAAACTCAGAGTTTTTTGCCTCGATCTAAGGCTTCTTCAGGGTGTAGACTGCGGGTTGTTTCTTGACTGGAGGTTAGGACAATAGTGAGGAATTTTATCTAGATAAGGGTATATATATCTGAACACGGGATCAGGCCAACTGAACGTGGGTGAAGCTCGATGTTGATTGGCTAGCAGGTAGGCCGTGTGAACCCGAGAGCTGGTTGGGACCTCGGAGCGCTCTGGCGGAAGACCTAATGACCGTCCCGAGTGCTGTTTGGTTGAATGGTGGATTGTTGGGTCGATGGTGTTTTGTAGTGGAATATGTCTCTCATGTGGGCGTGCGGATGGCAAAATGAAATCTACATTCTGCTGTACGTTGATGGAAGGACGTTGGCAAGTGATGGAAACGGCTTCAGCAATCTGAAACGTTCTGAAGTCGTCTTCATGGGGGGATGATTTCAGTTTGATCTATGAAACTCTGTAAATGCAGTTTCTTATTGTGTTCTTGTGTATAATGTTGGAAGACTGAACCTTGACTTCTGTGGTATTGTAGACGGCGTCGCAACGTGGTGGAGGTCCTTCCAATGTAGCTGTTGGAGCCATCACAGTGGCCCTCCTGGCAAGTAAATTTATACACTGCATTGATGGTGGCCTCCCGAGAGGTAGCGGGTGCCGTACTATCCCTTATTATCAGTGATTATGTTAGGATAGGCTGTTTTGTTTAGTACCGGTGACAGGAAATATTACTCCTTTTTCGTCCTCAGAGCCACCGAGATTTGCACAACGAGAGGCAATTGTCAGTGATGAAAGCGATTTCGCCAACACAGCCTTTCCTAGATGGGATTAACTCAAAGGCCTTATCAAAGTCTAGTGCAGCCGGTCACACTGTCGTATGCACGAAGACCTACAAACGTGGAGCTAATTACCTCCATCACGAACACAAACCGAAGGAGATCGAACTGGGTTCTCGAAGAGCACAAAAGAGACTTTTGCTCTCACTGCTCATGCGCGTATTAGGTCTGGGTACATGGCAGTCTGAGCACCGAGTTCCACTCATGTATAAATTTATTTACAAGCCCATGCGGACACATATATGCATACACATGTCCACATACGCGCGCACACACACACATACACACACACACACACACACACACACACACACACACACACACACACACACACACACACACACACAAACACACACACATACACTTACATACGCACACACAAACACACACATACACACACGACTCATGGCACAGTGGTAGAGTTCTCGGCTGTCACTACGGCGGTCCGGGCTCGAATCCCGCTCAGGGCTGAAATAACTTAAGTATCACTGCACTGCGGGTCGTTACTCCAACTCTCGTGTGCGGTGAGTTGGGAGTGTGTGTGCGAGTAAGGTCACATCATTACCCATAGACCGGTCATATATGAGCTCTGAGCTCTCTTCCGGGAGGGAAATAGCTGTCGATCACGAGTGCAACACGTGATCTAAGACCATGGTAAATCACACACACACACACACACACATACACACACACACGCGCGCGCGCGCGTGCAAACGGAAACACAACTGTTTGCCCACCAGAGTTGGCGTGACAGCTTGCAGTGCATTGATTCTTTTTAGCCCTGGATGAGGACTCAAATTCAGATCGCTGAACTAGTGATCGATACAGGTCCCACTGCACTTTCAAGTGTTTCTCACTTGTATGTATGTCTGTGTGTGTATGTACAGTATATATGTGTGTGAGTTTTTGTGTGTGTGTATGTGTGTGTGTGTGTGTGTGTGTGTGTGTGTGTGTGTGTGTGTGTGTGTGTGTGT
>NC_134797.1:8302948-8312948 GCF_046742065.1 Oratosquilla oratoria | reverse complement strand
TTTGCCAACCGTGTAGTTAATGAATGGAATAAACTTCCTGCACAGGTAGTGCAATGTAGTTCAGTTCGAAGCTTTAAGAATCATTGAGATAAATACCTAAGTAAGATGCTGTAATGATTATAATTTATCTTATATTATTTGTTTTTATTTTGTTATCATTTGTCTGTCTGATTTTCATTTATTATTAGTTATATGTCAATTTATTATTATTTACTATTTACCTGTTTGTTTATTATTTAACTATACCTATGCATTTGTTTATGTATTTTATTTGTTATTTACATTATTATAGTTTTTATTTATTATTTTATTATTAATATGATTTTTTTTCGCATCCGACCTAGATATGGATCAAAAGGTCTCCTGTCGGCATGCTCCGCCTTTGTAATCCTTTGTAATCCTTTGTGTGTGTGTGTGTTTTGTAGGATGGTTGAAGGGAATATTCAATCCTTTAGATGTCTAGCGTACACACGCGCACAGGCACGCATTTAGTGCAGGATGGAACGTCCGATGTCTCACAGAGAACTTCCAAGAAAGCTCCTATTGTGTTTGACCTCACAGTGAGCATTTGGTCAAGAGCGTCTGAGGTCACCCGGTCAAACAGGGCCGAGCGGTTGGATACCTGCTCGAACATTGTCAACTGAAAAATCAACATATGACAAACATATTTTATGTGTGTTCCCATTTGGTTTGTAAACAAATAATCAGTGCATAAATACTGAGTGATCATGCTCAATTTATCCATTGCACATTGTAGAAATAAGAATAGGTGTAGATATTAGAGAATAAATCGTACATATTCCCTTTTGTACCAACAGTCACCATGTGCATGTAAATAAAGCCCTTGGGAAACACCAAAAATTTCCTCGAGGATTGATCCGAGAATGTAGTTCAGTCTAGAAGAGGAAAATAAAGCAACAAAGCATTAACTTGTTTGTTTCAACGCCTCCAAAGTCACTGTAGATCACAAACAACAAATCTACATTTTGGTGGCGAGTGGTGGCTACGAAACTTCAACACTATCATTCCTCCGAAGTTTCAACTCTGCCATTTCTCCGAAGCAACAACTCTATTATTCCTCCGAAGCAACAACTCTACATTCTGGCGACAACGGCTACGGATTAGCGGATTTCACGTTCTGAGAAGATACATCAGAGATCTACACTCCAGTCGAACATAGCCACTTCCCAACTCTACGCTCTTTGCTGCATCGCTAAGTAACACTTCTGAGGCAACGCTTCAACGCTCCTCGTCCAGCGTCTACTACGAGGCAATGCTCCAATGCTCTTCGTCCAGCATCTACTACGAGCCAACGTTCTAATGTTCCAAAGCTCCTCGTCCAGCCTTTACTACGAGGCAACGCTCCAATGCTTCTAGTTCAGCATCTACTACGAGGCAATTCCTCTTCGCTACATCGGCCAGCATCCACGGCAAGAGAATCCGAACAGCACCAACTACAAGACAGCTCCCCCCCCCCCTTTCCACGGCTTTATTCAACATTACTCCCACGAGACGGACATTCTCTGCCTTCTCGCGCCACCACCGCGTTGGACGACGAACACCTCCCCCACCCTGCATCTAGCTGCATCGCCAAGCAACACCTCCATGTCCTCTTTGGAAACGTGTTATATATTTCCTCGAATCTGCAGCCACACCTAATACGAATAATTTACCTCCCAATCTCAACAATTACACGTTAGTTGATGATATACTATATCACAAAACAACACTAACAAACAAACATGAACCGAACATGTCAGTGTTTTAGCTCGTAGCTCTTACAGCCCTCATTCCTGAATTTTTTAGACTTCTACACGATTACCTCATTGCCGCACACCCTGGTAAGGAGAAATGTGTCACACAAGCTATATTGCACTACTTTTGGTTAACCATGAGGAAGCACATACACTCCCACATTGGCGTTTGTCACTCTTGTGCGACTCACAAAGGTCATATCAGCGCGTATGTTGCAATTTTAACTTACCCTACCCCTTGTAAACCCTTCGACATAGTCGCTGTTGATCTCCTTAAGTTATCACTTATACACAGTGGAAACCAATATCTCTTTGTCTTTGTCGACCCTTTTTTACGATTCTACATTCTTTCCCCACTACCAGACAAGACATCACACCACGTGGCAAAGATCCTTATTGACAAACTCATATGCCCCTTCACTACACCCAAAACTCTGACATCTGACATTGGGACTGATTTCAACAATGAGATTTTTTCAAATAATTGTAATTATTTTCAAATTACAAAATGCAACACCACTGCTTATCACCCTAGTTCAAATGACATAGCTGAACGCCGGAATAGAGAAATTCTCAATGTACTTCGACGCCTTATTTCTGATCTTCACCATTCTTGGTATGAACATATCCCCATGATTAGAGTTTGCATTATTAGTTCCACCAACAAGTCAGTATCGGAATCACCTCATTTTGTCCTCTTTGGCTCGGAGAAAATACTCCCATATAACCTTCTTGTTTCAGAATTATCTCCCATTTACAATTTGAATTATTATGTCAAGGTCAAAGTAACAAACTTCAGTAATCTTTTAAAAAAAAAAACCATAATACTCTCCATTTGACTAAGGATGAAATGGTCCATCTGCATAACAAATCAGCAAGAGCTTGTACCTTTGAATTTGTTGACATTGTTTACACCCTCAACCACACCCCCACCTCTAAGCTCTCACCTAAGTTCTCTGGATCCTATCGTATCATTGGGCAAGAGTCAAATAACAAAGTCAAAGCACTCAGGTTGCACGATCTTACAGAGACTGTTTTGCAAATAGATCACATCAAAAGAGTTCCCTATGGCTTCTACACAGAGACTGTTCCTTCACCCATTTCTACTACCTCTACAATAGAGGACCATCACCAATCCTCTCCACTTGAACCTCCTATCCCCCTCCCCCGTTACAACCTTCGCAGTCGAGAGACAGCATCATAACAGTACATTTTGCCTAGGTGAACAGAAATAATATATACTTCCACATGTTCATAGAATTAAGCCAATTTTATTTTAATCGTGAGTATATCCCGATACTAACATTGTTCCATGGTCTTGGATCACGTGTTGTATTTGTGATCGACACCCTATTTCCCTCCCGGAAGAGAGCTCAGAGTTTATATATGACCGATCTATGGGTAATGCTGTGGCCTTAAATGAATACATACATCCAACTCCCCGCCCACGAGGGTTGGAGTAACAACTCGCAGCGCAGTGATACTGGGCCGATTTCGAACCCAAACCGCCGTAGTGACGACCGGAAACTCTACCAATGCGCCACGAGTGTGTCTTTATATTTATGTCAAAATTCCTGTATTATCTTCCTTTAACATTAACCTCACTATGGTCAGTGAGTGGTAGCTGAGTCAAGCATCTGTTACAAGATGATTGATGGAAATATTCAACACATTAATTGTCTAGCGGGCACACGCGCATACACACGCATTTAGTACAGGATGGAATGTCCGATGCCTCCAAAGAACTCCCAAGGGACCACTTATTATGTTTGACCTCACAGCGGGCATTTGGGTCAAGCGTCTCAGGTCACGTGGTCAAACAGGGCCGAGCGGCTGAACACATGCTCGAACATTGCCAACTGAAAAATCAGCATAAGACAAATATATTTTTATGTATTTTTCCATCTGTAAACAAATAATACATGTATAAATACTGAGTGGCCATACTCAGTTTATGCATTGTACATTGTAGAAATAAGAATAGGTGTAGAGAGTAGAGAACAAACTGTACATATTTCCTTGTTGTGGTAACAGCCACCATGTGCATGTAAATAAAGCTATTGGCAACCGCCAGAGTTTTCTTCGACGATTGCTCTGAGAATGAGGTTCGGTCTACAGTAGATGAGGATACTAAAACGACAGAACATCAACTCATTTTCCAACGCTTCTAAACTCAATGTAGATCACAAACAACAAATCTAAATGTTTGTTTGTTTGTGTGTGCGTGCGTGCGTGTGTGTGTGTGTGTGTGTGTGTGTGTGTGTGTGTGTGTGTGTGTGTGTGTGTGTGTGTGTGTGTGTGTGTGTGTGTGTGTGTGTGTGTGTGTGTGTGTGTGAGAGAGAGAGAGAGAGAGAGAGAGACAGAGAGAGAGAGAGAGAGAGAGAGAGAGAGAGAGAGAGAGAGAGAGAGAGAGAGAATGTGTGTATGTGTGTTTGTGTATGTATATGTGTTTGTGATTGAGTATGTGTTTGCATGTGTATATATATACATATATATATATATATATATATATGTATATATATATATATACATATATATATATATATATATATATATATATATATATATCACTTGAAAAACACTGTTGGAGTAAAAAAGACTGGAGACGGGGAATCTATATATTTCGATTACAAACTGCAATCCTCTTCAGTAGATACAAATTGGAATAGTGAGTGCTACTTAAGTAGCATACTTGACATGACAAAGGGGAACATTGTGTGTGTGCGTGCGTGCGTGCGCGTGTGTGTGTGTGTTTGTGTGTGGGATCCACCTTGTTCTTTGGATCACGTGTTGGACTCGTGATCGACGGCTATTTCCCTCCCGGAAGAGAGCTCAGAGCTCGTATGACCGATCTATGGGTGATACTATGACTTTACACGCTCACACACACCCAACTCCCCGCCCACGAGAGTTGGAGTAACGACTCGAAGCGCAGCGATACTGAAATTATTTCAGCCCTGGGCAGGATTCGAACCAAGTACCGCCGGCACCGCCGTACTGACAGTCTGGGACTCTACCAACCACGCCACCGAGTGCGCGCGTGTTTGTGTGTGTGTGTGCGTGTGTGTATGTGTGTATATGTGTGTGTGTGTGTGTGTGTGTGTGTGTGTGTGTGTGTGTGTGTGTGTGTGTGTGTGTGTGTGTGTGTGTGTGTGTGTGTGTGTGTGTGTGTGTGTGTTTGTTTTTGTGTGTGATCGTGGATGTATGTGTGACTGTGGATACATGTATGTGTGTAAGAGGCCGGTAGATAGAGGTAGACATTTAAGTAGATAGAGGGGTAGGTGAGAAGATATGCAATTTTATGACCAGATGTTTTGGAAGAAATGGCCGACTGTAAGTTGCGGAGTTGCATATTTCGCTTACCGCCTAAATTTTGTAAACATTGGTTAAGGTAGCGATCAAAGGTGCTGATGTGACGAAATGTAAACACAAAGCCCGTTCTGCTTGTGACAGAACTGCTTGCGTAAACATTGTTGCTTGAAAAAGTATAACAGTCTTTATGATTGGAGAAAAGGGTAGAGGAGGAGAAAATATATTGGTGCATGGATGTAAAGTCACGCCCTAAAAGGGTGGCAATTATTTGTAACGTTCAAAGTTATTGGATGAATTAAATTGTGACGTCGGAGCAGACTTGGCTTGGTGGGTGTAAGAGTATCCCAGGTGGGATTACTCAGATGTACATAAGAAAATACGTTGTACCAGAATTCGTGATAAAAATTAAGAAAAGTTAAGTTAATTCAATTCCCCATCGGTTATTGAGTAATGGAACTTGACTAAAAGCCTGCGTTACGTAAGAGGCATGGGGCCTATAGACGAGTGACTTACAATACTACAATGATAAAAAAAAAGTGAAGAAATTTGTAAGTGAACGAAGAATTACAATATTACAGAAAGGAACAGAAAGTGTTGGTAGAAGCGGAGATAATAATGTGTGTGTTTTGGGGGGGCGAGCATTTGGTTAAGTCACTGTCCATTTATTATGTATCTGTTAGGTTCGAATCCATACCACGACAGAGTATCACTTTCCGAATATGCTTCCAGCGAGCTCCATGTTACTCTCGATCGTGCTCTCAAGGAATTAAAATGAAAAAAAAAAATTAATGTGGTTGATAAGATGAAAATCTATGTTCTAGGAACCATTCAGCGTGTGTGTTGTAATACTATCCTATTTGTGTACATACTGCAAATTGCCCTACCCTGGAGGGGATGGGTTGAGTATAAAAATCGTGTATATGTATATAACTGGACCATACATATATAATAAATTGTACTCAATTTATATTCCTCTTGATAGCGCAACTGGTTAAGATACTGTCCATTTGTAACGTATCAGCTAGGTTCTTTTGTTGCAATTACAGTTATAAATGTAACTATAATTTTGGTTATAACTACGCAAAGTTATGGAGTTACAAGGAATCACACAGCAGCCGAACACTGAGTAAGTAGCACAGTCAGGTAGCCTCAGTCAATCAGAATCCTCAAAGCAGAGTATCAGCCCACCAATAATAGTATATAAACAACCAAAATTTAATCAGACTATAAACAACCAAAATTTAATCAGACTATCACACTCTAGCCAGTGATGAAGTACTAAGAAGTGTGAAAACGCGTTCTGGCCAGTATTTTACTCAGGTACCCATGTCCAAAGTAATGTACAAAAGAATGTTATATGGAGATATCATGCAACAACTTCCTGTGGAAGGAAAAAAATGCTTTCAGACAGAGAGAAAAAAAAATGCAATAATAGTCTTGCCATAAATTCTAACCATACATATATATATATATATATACATATACATATATGTATGTATGTATGTATGTATATATATACTGAATATATTGCTTTCAGAAATAAAAACCAGGTAGTACGTTGCAAATTTCTGAATAGAGTTTATGTGTATATATATTTGGTCACAATTCTCCATTTTTTTTACATATTTATTTGTTTATTTACTTATTTGTTTGTTTATTAGTTGATTCAGATTCTTAATTTATTTATTTTGCCTTGGCGTCTTCTCAGGGGAAATAGAGTGTATTGGATATAACAGGGTAGTGGGTAGCAATAATGTAGAGCAATATGGCAATGCAGGACAAAATATTTTAGGATATAATGTCGGTAGAGGACAAAATATTACGTTAGAATGTAATCTCAGTGAAGGACAAAATATCACGATGGGATGTTAATGATAGTGGAGGACAAAATATCACGGTAGGATATAATGTCAGTGGAGGTGATGCCGGACATAAGGTCAATAAACGACGGGCGGCTGGTGTGGGACGGGGTGAGGGAAGGTGTCAAGGTGCACATGACGAGATCCGATGACCGTCAAGGCCCAGATATCCGAGATGGGGCAAATGTCCGTGAGACAATGAATGTCAATGAAGGACCAAATGTCAATAGAGGTGTTAATAAAGGACAAAATTATTATGTAAAGCATAATGTTGAAACTCAAAACGAGGAAAAAAGAAATAAGCACGAGTTTCTTAAAACCATGTACTTTAATGCTCGTAGTGTTAGGAACAAATTCCAAGAAATAATGGCGTATGTCAAAAGCGAAAATCTCAATATGATAGGAATAACCGAGACATGGTTAAATGGCGGAGAGTTTGAAGCTGAATTTCATATTGAAGGATTTAAACACTTTCCTCAGGATAGAAATTACAAGAAAGGTGGGGGTGTTATGTTGTACATTAAAAGTAATGTTCATTCCTGTGTTTTAGATAAAGTAAAACAGAATGCATATGATAGTTTGTGGGTAGAATTAACCCAAACAAATGAACAAAAGATGAATGCAGGTGCAATATATAGGCCAAAAACATTGTCATTAGCAGACGACAAACTGTTATTTGAAGAACTGTCTACCTTCTGCAACCGGGACTTATTGATAATGAGCGATTCCAGTTTTACTCACATTGATTGGATGACCCTTGAACATGACCATATAGGTAGTCCAGTGTTTCTCAAATGGTGCGCTCCAAAATAACGGAAGATTAAATTAACAAAATGTACTTATGTTTTAAAAGTTTTGTATGATTTTCATATATTTTAGAGACACTAAAAATGTGATTTAATAATCAGCGCAAACTCTTCACCATTTGACATTTTGAACTGAAAGGTATATTCCTTAATCTTTAAGAAGCAATGACATGGATAATCCTCTCCCTTTTTCTTTCCTAGGGGATTTAAATGAGTCATTTCTGATCCCTCCTCCCCCCCCTCTCTCTCAACTGATTTTTGAATGACAATCCGGATCTCTTAATACTTTCCGTTTATTTTACAAATTTTCGTTTCAAATTATTCGTGGGAGTTTGTAATGAACTAGCTCCTTTTTTGTGGGTAGAATCAATGATGCGCCCCAAAGTTTTTGGTTAATTCATAGGTGCGCCCCAAAGTTTTGGGAGCACAAGGCGGATTTAAGAAAGCATCGCCTCTCAAATACGCTGGTGGACCACGCGGAAAAAAAAAAACATCTACCCAACTGGTAAGAGGCAGAAATATTGAGAAAAGACCTAACAAGGAGACAGAGAAAGGTAATTGAGGCCTTGTACATAGCTACCGAAGACAACATGAACCAAAAGGTAGGGGACATAAAATGCTCAAAATACATAGCGAAATACGCAGCTGTTAGGAGTAACACAAACACGGCGCCGATTTAGATCGGTGGTGAAACGTCCGATGATCTTTTGTCCGGCAGGTTTCACAAATTCCACACTCACGTCTATGTCCACCGACCCATGTCCCTTGCTCATGTGGTGGGATTGTGATGTCGTACTACTATGTATACCGTCAGCGTCATCCAGGACCATCATTCCTCTGAAGAAGCTGTAAGCAAAATCGGTCAGGAATAAACTCGGCCCTAGGCCCGTGTTTTTCTCTTCCTCCTTCCTCAAAAGAGATAGAAAGGTTATTAGGAATCACATGGGCCCACTATTATCTGCTGACTTTCAACTTGAATGCTCAAATGGAGGAATGTGTAATATTTTAAACGACTATTTTACCTCAGTATTCGTAAACGAAACACCTCAAAGTGAACTCCAAACTGAAATCTGTAAAAATTCGATTAACTTACTCACTACAGTATATATAATAAAAAAAAAGTAAAAGGTGCTTAGAAAAAACTCAAAGTTAATAAAACATCAGGGCCTGACGTTTGGCATCCAAGAATTTTAAAGGAAATGAAAAATGAGAATGTTGTTTCATTAGAAATTATTTTCAAGAAATCCATCACATCCGGAGATGTCCCAAGAGAATAAAAGATAGCTAATGTTACTCCCATATTAAAAAAAGGTGAAAGAAAGAAATCAAATAACTACAGGCCTATAATTTTGACTTCAATCGTAGGATAAAATGATGGAAACTATAATCAGAGATGCTATCGAACATCATTTATAAAGTACCTGTTTGATAAATGATAGCCAGCATGGATTCCGACGAAAACGATTTTGCATGACTAACTTACTCGAATTCTACAACAAAATCATCTCGAATTATGATATAAAAGAAAATATAGATTTAATATATCTAGACTTTGCAAAAGCTTTTGACACTGTCTCCCACGAAAGAGTACTTGACACAGAATAAGTGATAGCCTATTAAGTTGAACTTATATTCGGTTGAACGATCGATCGAAAACAGATTTTTTCTAAAAGACAAAACTTCTAGATGGAAAAATGTTACGAGTAGAGTTCCTCAGGGTTCCGTTCTTGGACCACTTCTATTCATAGTATATAAATGATATAGACCATGGAGTGAAATCTATTGTCTCCAAGTTTGTTGATAATACAAAAATGTACGGAATGGCAAATGATCACTTAAACAAATTAGTTATTCAAGAACATTTAGATAAACTATAGCGACTGTCTGAAAAGTGGCTAATGAAATTTAACACAAGTAAATGAATGGCTATGCACATAAGTAAAAATAAAATTAAGTACGATTACAAGTTGTTTGGAAAGTCATTAACAAAAGTGGATAGTGAAAAGGATCTTGGCGTAATTATCAGTAACGATCTCAAATCATCTAACCAATGTATTTCAGCCTCTGAAAAAATAAAATAAGACTCTAAGACTGATTGTGCGATCTTTTGATTTCAAAAGTCCATCTCTCATCAAGAACATATAAATCATTAGTCCACATTTGGAATATGCTGTTTCCGTATGGTCACCAAACCTCATTAAAGACATTGATAGTTTGGAAAAAGTACAACGGCGAGCCACAAAACGGATTCCAAATATAAAAAAACAAA
>NC_134797.1:8267948-8292948 GCF_046742065.1 Oratosquilla oratoria | reverse complement strand
CTATTTATATATATATTTTTTAATATTTTAGAGAACAAATGTTATGCGCATCAATTAAGGTTTATTTTTTCCACATACATACATATATATATATATATATATATATATATATATATATATATATATATATATATATATATATATATTTATATATATATGTTCATATATATACACTTATATATGTATATATGTATATATATATATATATATGTATATATATACCTATATATATATATATATATATATATGTTCATATATATTCACTTATATATATATATATATATATATATATATATATATATTTTAATAACCACAATGCAACATCGGGAGACCCAATGGAGGCCGATATGCAGATATTGAAATGCATTACTGCCAAGGACACGAACCCGGCGATCACATGATAAGTGCTGTAGTAACTTACCAATTACGCTATCAAGAGAGATATAAGTTGAGCGCTTCTTTTCTTATATATTTGTATGCTCGAGTTACATACATATACATGAAATTTTCCGTTCAACTTATCTCCACTATAATAGCACAATTGGAAGTATACGAACGCGGGAAAGTATTTGTACAACACTGAATGGGCCCCAGTGATTAGAGATACATTTTAACAACCACAATGCACTTTAATTCTAAGCCATCAACATCGGGAGAATCAATGAAGACCGATATGCAGAAATTGAAATGCGGTAATTCCAAGGACTCGAACCCGGCGATCAAATGATAAGTGCTGTAGTAGTTTACCAATTACGTTATCAAGAGAGATATAAGTTGAGCGCAACTTTTCTTATATATTTGTATGCTCGAGTTGCATACATATATATATTAAAATTTGCGTTCAACCCATCTCCACTATACAGTAATAGTACAATTGGAAGAATACGAACGCAGAAAAGTATTTGTACAACACTGAATGGGTGGCAGTGATTAGAGATACATTTTAACAACCACAATCCACTTTAATTCTAAGCCGACATGCAGAAATTGAAATGCGGTACTGCCAAGGACTCGAACCCGGCGATAACATGACAAGTGCAGTAGTAACTTACCAATTACACTATCAAGAGAGATATAAGTTGAGCGCAATTTTTCTTATTTATTGAGATGATCGAATTACATACATATCCATGTGATTACCGGGTTCGAGTCCTTAGCAGTACCGCATTTAATTTTCTGCGTGTCTGCCTCTATTGGATCTCCTAATGTTGATGGCTTAGAATTAAAGTGCATTGTGGTTGTTAAAATGTATCTGTAATCACTGGGACCCATTCAATGTTGTGCAAATACTTTCCCGTGTTCGTATACTTCCAATTGTACTATCATAGTGAAGATGGGTTGAACGCAAAATTTCATGCATATGCATGTAACTCGAGCATACAAATATATAAGAAAAGTTGCGCTCAGCTTTTACCTCTCTTGACAGCGTAATTGGTAAGTTACTACAGCACTTATCATGTAAGTTACTACAGCACGTATCATGTAAGTTACTACAGCACTTATCATTATCGCCCTATTCCCTAGCATGAAACCTGTTCGGAGGAGCCAGATGGATCATCCCAAGAAATCGGGATCTCCTCCACAGAGACTTCCCATTCCCCGCCAAAGGGAAGAACATCCTGCCATACGTCGTTCCCAAAGACTGAGAAGCAGATTGGCGCCGAACCCGGGAGTGACCTCTCCGAGGACCGTTTCCTTAACCTGTGATCTCTCCTAGTGTTCGTGGTCATACGTGTGACCTCCCCTAGTTACAACACCGTAATTTCTCCCCGTCCTTTTCGTTTCATTTACAATATGCTCTCTTTTCCATTCTTATTCACTTCAACTGGGGATGCAGAAAGATCTGCGAAACGTCTTGAAATCTAATTTGTTCTGCTTGTATTTTTTTTTTTCCTTTGCTGAATTTTTGTACTCATTTCTTGTATTTTATTTACTGTGTCCTGTATTTTTGTGTTCATTATAACTTTTGGGTTTCCTATGAGTTTTGGAAATTTCATTTACTCCCTTTCCCCCTAACAAAAATACTTTTCGCAAGCTTGAGAGCTCACGGAAAAAGTTAATTAATAACTCTTTTGCTGTCGTGTGTGTGTGTGTTTATATACGTGTGCGTGTATGTGTATATATATGTATATAGGTGTATATATATATATATACATATATATACATATATATGTATATATGTATGTATATGTATACACATACACACACGCGTATAAGTGTATATATATGTATATAATAATATATATATGTATATATATACATATATATATGTATATATATATGAATATATATATATATATATATATATATATATATGTATATATATATATATATATATATATATATATATATATATATATATATATATATAATAAAAAACACGGTACGTGTGTTCACTTATGCAAAGTAGACCACTTGGAAAAAGAAACTAACGAAGCAGAGCACTTTCGTATAATACATTTTCAGTGCACCGAGGATGTAATATGTGAAAGCGCTCTGCTTCTTTAGTTTCTTTTTCAAAATGGTCACCTTTGCATATATATATATATGGTGTGTATGTGCGTGCATTTGTGCATACCGTCGCAACATCGTTATGTGCCAAACGATCCCCTAACGGCTGCTTTAATATCATTGCATCTAATTGCAACTGATCAAGACTGTTGCAGTGGAACTTAAACCGCAATGGAACTTAAACCACGTTATCTTTAAGATATCTAAAATTTAGTAGTTTTAATTGAGATATCATGAACTTTATTATGAATATATTTGCTTGTTGTTTGAAGGTAATCACTTAACCTTGACGAGAATAGTAAGTTGCGATGATATATATATATATACATATATATATATATATATATATATGCATATATATATATATATATATATGCATATATATATATATATTTATATATATATATATATACATATATATATACATATATATATATATATATATATATATATTACAGCTAACACCAGGTGTATTCATCTACACATGTATCCACAATACTCTGTCTTACACACTTATCTTTTAATTTATGCGTTTATTTATTTCATATATTTACATTTATATTATATTTCATAAATGCATCGGCACTTTATATGATATTGCAGAGCACGTAATGTGTTGCAGGTCATAAACAAGAAATTGCTTTGCATCGATTATCCCTACACAGTTCGGGCAACCTACAGTGTAAGGGGAAAGACACCTTCTGCTTAAGTATATCTTTATAGTTATGCTGTCTAATGCTCCCTTATTAAAAGGTGAAAGGTCTTTTGGTATATTCAGGGATAGCTGTTATGTCTGCTATTCCACGCATTAGGAGTCTTGGGCTATTTTCATTTGTTTATATGTATCCTTACGTTACCGGCCCGACCTCTTGTATGATGTATGCATGTATACACTATTATGATGAATGGGTGTAGTGCATTGTAGAGGCCATTAGCATTGTGACTTTTATCAGCATATCGTTTTATACCAAAGGGCATAAGTAGTGTGTATATATGTATTGTACATCAGATCAGTCAAATCAGCCATCCTGAGTCCACTGCTGAACAAAGGCCTCTTTCATACTACTTCATGATTCACATGACAGCGCCAACCTCTGCTACGTCACTTTTGTAACATTTTCTATCTCCTCTCTCCACCTTTTGACTGATCTCCCTCTTCCACGCTTCCAATCTCACGGCGTCCACTCAGTAACACACTTACTCCATCGCTTATCAGGCATTCACGTTAACTTATCTGTCCACTTCCACTTCCTCTCTTTTACCGCCTCCACAATATTTCACTCTAGTCCGCTCTCTTACCCAACTTGCTCTCTTTAGGTCTCTCAGCGTTATTCCCATCATTGATCTCTCCCTTCTATTCTGTGCAGTCCTTAGTTTTGTTTCCATCGCCTTCGTCAGCTTCCAAGTCTCACACCGATAGATGATTCTTGGCAGAATGCATTGATTGTAAACTTTACATTTCAAACATAAAGGTAGAGAGCCTTTCAGAATTTTACTATATATACCAAATAATTTTCAACCAATTGTAATACGCCTTTTTATTACATTTTCAATGTGTTTGGTCATTATCATCATCTGGCCTAAATGATTATACTCTACAACACCATCGATCATTACACTGGCCTGCGAAGTTTCAAAGGTAAAGCATCTGATAACTGATTATAGGGTAATTTGCTATGCAGAATCTAAAAATCACACTCATTTTGTTCAATCAGGTCACGTTTTTGAGATACGAGGCGGTAAAAATAATTAAAAACTCCATTTAGTGCTATTTATTCCCTTTAATTTTGGAAAAAAATTCTTGACAAAAGAAATAATTTTTTCTTGCATAGTTCAGAAGATAAAGAGGATATATTACAGAAAATCTAATCATGGATGAAGGGCCTTTTCAGTGACTTTCTCCTGTGTTGGCCAGCCACCACGTCTCGTTTCAAACACCAACAGTAGTCCGCAAGAAAGTTCACATCCCACCGGCCTTGGTAGTGTTCTTCCATGACACGAATATCCTGGTGGAAACGTTCTCCCTGTTCCTCACTGAAGTCACCACAGTTCTGAGGGAAATAGTCTAAGTGGGACCGTAGAAAGTGCATTTTGACTGACATGCGAGCCCCTAATTTTTTATAGCTGTTCAAGAGCTCATCGACTTCTTTCTCGTATTCTGCACTTCGGTTATTTCCTAGAAAGTTTCTTATCACTGACTTAAGCGACCACCAAACGGACAGCTCAGCTGCATTCAGTGCATCGTCAAACATTGAGTCCTTCATAAGTTCCCTTATCTGAGGCCCATCAAAGATGCCAGCCTTAAGCTTTTCCAGACTGATCCGAGGAAACTTCTGCTGAAGAAAAGTAAATCCCATGCCGTCCTTGTCCATTGCCTTCACAAAGTTCTTCATCAGTCCCAGTTTGATATGTAAAGGTGGGAGTAAGATCTTGTTTGGTTCAACAAGAGAACGAGCCTGAACGTTGTGTGAACCAGGTTCCAAACGTTGTCGTGGTGGCCATTCTTGTCTGACAAAATGTTGATTATCAGCCCGACTATCCCACAAACACAAAAAGCATGGATACTTTGTGTACCCACCCTGTAGTCCCAAAACCAATCCAACTACCTTAAGATCTCCACAGATCAACCAACCATGGTCATTGTAGTTCAGAGCAGACAGTAGCTGATCCATGTTGTCATGAGTTTCTTTCATTTGCACCGAATGACCGATTGTATACGCCACCATATACATGATGAGTAATATCACTCACACACTCACTCACCCCACTCACTCCCTCACTCACTCACTGGTCCACCCGACTGTCCGGCACCAATCTTGCTGACTGGGCGGTTGCCGACGCAGCACTTCCTGCCCGTGTGACCAGCACCACCAGAAGCAACCATACACACACACACACGAACATACTCATAAGTGCAGTCAACCTCTAACTCACAAAACACACGACAACCAAATAATAATGAACCCTTCCCCCCTGGAAATATTATATACTGTAAATAACATATAGCTAGTAATTAAGAACATGATAGTTTATTTGCGGGAAACCAAACATTCCCATTAAAAACCCTTATTAAAACATTTACCAGCACCTCCTATTTTTGCTGTGTCAGCACTTCCGACGAACAAAAAGTCGATGCTCCAGAGCAGGACCAGTCGGTCCGATGATACGTACAGAGACATTAAAATAGTGCAGTGTGGTATATAAACGGAGTGACATTCAGATAGCTTGGAACTAATATCTTGAGAGATAGACACAAACAAAATGATAGTGCTTAATGTATCAAACATTTACCCATATTTCAAGAAGTGATTGACATTGTGTAAAATATAGAAGAAATTGTGAACCAGTAAACTTATTTAATAAACGAAAAAGATGTTACATTGAGTTTGGTGTTGCCGCCTTAAGTTCTGTGTTATGTATTCACTCAACACCGGTTGAGGATACACGATTGGAATTGAAGAATATTTATTTCCGTTGTGAAGGAGGACTGCCTTGAGACTTCTGCTGGAAGAGTCGATGAACAGTCTCCATTCAGTAGCAACATAGTCCAGCCCCATTGATTGAATCAAACCAGCAATGTTGTTGCAGTAAACTAATGACGAGTCCTTCTGGGTTGTGAAGAACTGTCTAAATTCTCTTCCACGCTCTCGGTACCAAAAGAATGTTGTCTCAGGTGCTAGCAAATTTTTCTCACGAAGACGAGAACCCAGAAGCTGTGCTGATTCCTTTGATAGGTTTAGATCCCGTGTCAGGTCATTGAGATCTGCTTGTGTTAGAGGCACTGGCCGGTCATTCTCTTCTGGCATGTATTCTCCACCCTCTGCCCTGTCTAGTGCGTTATCAGATTCCGATTCAGAGCTAGATTCCATTGCAACATCTGGCTCGGGAACGGGCAGGCCTGGACCATGAGGGACTGGTCGTATGGCAGACGGAACATTAGGATACTGAATACAATGCTTGTTCTTGCGGTTGACTCCTTTAAGATTAGTCATGCAGAAATAGCAGTCTGACACATGATCTTTACCCTCTCTCCAAACCATTGGAACAGCGAATGGCATACTCTTCCTTTTTTTATTTCTCCAATCACGCAAGTTCTCGACACATGTTTTGCAGCTAACATGGGGTGCAAATGGCTTGTCCTGGTCCCCAAGCTTAACTCCAAAGTAAGCATGATATGCCTTCTTCACAAAATCAGTTATATTTGCTAGTCGACGAGGAAGAATCACATTACCACATATGTAGCAGAACCTATCAGGATGATTTGTGCATTTGCGTTCCATTTTCTGTCAATCTAAGATACGTGTCCAAAATAGAAACACAAGAAGCACAGATTCTTGTAAAAAGCACAGATTCTTATAAAATTAGTCACATTGATTGGAGATCACACTTTTCTAAACCATTTTCAGTTTCAGTGTTGTCAATGCAGTTTGTCAATGTAGTCAATGCAGTTTCAGTTTCAGTTTCGGTTTCAGTTTCCTGAAAGTAAACAAAAACATCATTAGGTTTCAGTATCAGTTTCGGGGTGCTACAGTATAATTTCTATGAAAAAAAAAATAATAAGAATAGGCTATACCTGCAGCCTCATTTTCCTTATACTTAGTACTATACAAGGCCCAAAAGTCGCACTTCTCATATCTCAAAAACTAGACCTGATCCCAGGAAACGGAAAGCATTTTTGGATTCAGCGCACCAAAAAACCTATAAATCACTTTAAAAACCTTCGACCTTTGAAAAAAAAAATTAAACGCAGGCCAGTGTTATCTCTTTACTTTGAACTTTCGTGTTCAAGATTACTTTGGTTTTACTCTTATTAATTTTCAAACCTACATTGAAATTTTCTTTGTTCAGATCACTCAACATATCTTGCAAGCCTTCTGCTCTTTCTAAAATAAGAATAATGTCATCCGAAAATCTTAGGTAGTTCAGATATTTGCCATTAATATTCAAACATTTCTCTTCACAACTCAATCTTCTGAAAACTTCTTCCAAGCAAACTGTACATAAAAACATAAAAATAAAGGAGACTGCAGGAGACCATAAGGCCTACACTAGGCAGCTCCATATTCATCACCACCTGTCATCCCCATCCATAAAGTTGTCTAACTGTTTCTTAAAACAACTGATAGTTTCAGCACTTACTACATGGTTACTAAGTCTATTCCACTCGTTGACCACCCTATTAGTAAACAAATTCTTGTCTATTCCCTTCTTAAATCTAAATTTGTTTAGTTTAAACCCATTTCTGTGAGTCCTGCCCTGTTCTTTTAATTTGATAATCTTGTTTGCATCACCCTTGTGATGTGCCTTTGTGATGTGCCTTCTGATGTGCCGTTGTGATGTGCCTTTGTAATGTGCCTTTGTGATGTGCCTTGTGATGTGCCTTGTGATGTGCCTTTGTGATGTGCCTCTGTGATGTGCCTTGTGATGTGCCTTTGATCTACTTGAACACCTCTATTAGATCACCCCGCACTCTGCGTCTTTCCAGAGAGTGTACATTAAGGTGCCTAAGCCTCTCTTCGTAAGACAAATTTCTGAGTCCATGTATCATTTTGGTCATTCTTCTCTGTACTGATTCTAGTGAATTGATGTCCATTCTATAAGACGGAGACCAAAGCTGTACCGCATAGTCAAGGATGGGTCTAACTATCGCTAGAGTTTGATAATTACCTCTGCACATGTATTCGTTACCGTCCTAGCAATGAAACCTAATGCTTTGTTAGCTTTATTCCTGGCGCTAATGCAGTGTTTCCTGGTTTTAAGGTCCGGACTCACTAGAACCGCCCAAGTATCTCTCGCACTCAGTTATTTTTAAAAGCGTGTTATCTAAGCTGTATCTATTTTCGAGGTTGTATAGTCCTACGTTTAACAAGCTACATTTAGAGATATTGAAGTTCACTTGCCATTTCACATACCATGTGAACAATTTGTTAACATCATCCTGCAGAATCTCTGCGTTGTCTCCTGACCTAATTAGGCGTCCTATTTTAGTGCCGTCCGCAAACTTACAAACATCATTATTTATCCCATAGTCTAAGTCGTTTATGTACAAAATGAACAACAAGGGACCCAAACCCGAGCCCTGAGGAATCCCACTAGTAACATTGCCCCCACCTGAATTTTACTCCATTTGTTATGATACGCTGTTTTCTGTTACTAATCCAAGCTCTAATCCATTCAAACACATTTCCTCCTATGCCATGGGCTTTGATTTTAATTAGTACTCTGGTGAGGCACCTTATCGAATGCTTTGCAAAAGTCTAGGTAAATAACATCGTAATCATCATTGTTATCTGACGCCTTATATACTTTAGTGTAAAAGGATAGAACATTAGTCATACATGACTTACTATTGGAGAAACCATGCTGTATGTAACGAATTAAATTATGTCTCCCGATGTATATATATATATATATATATATATATATATATACATATATATATACATATACATATATATAAATATATATATAAATATATATATATACATATATATATGTATATATATATGTATATATATATATATATTATATATATACGTATATACATATTCAGACATATACATATATATATATATATATATATATATATATATGCGGAGTAGGAAACACAGGAGTCTTAGTCTTGAGTTTATTCCTGACTAGTTTCGCAGGTATGCATACCTGCTAAACTAGTCTTAAATAAACTCAAGACTAAGACTCCTGTTTTTAAAACTCCGCTTACTTCAACATGTCTATGTCTCAACAACACATATATATATATATATATATATATATATATATATATAAATATTATATGTATACATATATATATATATACATATAATATATATATACATACATACATACACATATATATATACATATATAATATATATAAAATATATATATATAAACATATATATATATATAAACATATATATATAATATTTATATAAACATATATATATATCACAACTAACACCACAGTCGGACGAAAGAAAGAGTTGCGTAAGCGGAACTATATATTTCGATTGCTACCTGCAATCCTCTTCAGTAGTACAAAGTGGCAGGGAGGAGGCTATCTTAAGTAGCAACCTCTTACAAAAGAAAGGGAACACGAGAAAATACAGAACATCACTGCCCCAGCCCTAGTTGACCTGAGGCTGACACGAGGTCGGGTCAGGGGGAGGGGGAGGAAGCTTGTTGACAATATTTTTGGTGATGAATAGTCCTGAAATGATGTCTGGGGTCCATTGACCCTTGGAAATATTCATCGTGGGCAGATAATCAATTAATGTTGATTCCACCATTTTCCTTCTGAACCCACACCCTGATTTGTAAATGAGATCAGATTTCTCCCAGTCCAACCGGTGATTAAATTTATCAACGTGTTGAAACACTGCTGAATTTATTTGGCCATATCTAATCGACCTTTTGTGTTCATTTAATCTTGTCGGTAGGTCTCTTCCCGTCTGGCCAATGTATGAAAGGTTACAATCTTTACATGGAAGGGAGTAAACACCTGGGATATGTTCTTCCTTCAACCTCTGGTGAACATTAACAACTTTTTTATTAATAGTATTAGGGTAGTTATGAATTAAATTTACTTTCTCTTTGGGAAGAAACTTGGACAATTGACTGATGGACTCTGAGAAGGGGATGACTAGGGGATTTCGTCTCTCTTTCTTTAACTTAGTGGAAGGGTGTTTGAAAAAACTTGCTCTGGCTTGACTAAGGGCTTTATCCAGAAACCAATGAGGGTAGGCTAATTTTGTTAATTGGGACTTGATGGAAGTTAATTCGTGTTCTAAAAATTGGGGGCTACAAATCCTAAAGGCTCGGAGAAAAAGTCCCGCAGCTACACTCCTTTTAATGTGATCTGGGTGATGACTGAAGAAATGGAGGTAACTACCTGAATGAGTGTTCTTTCTAAAAACAGTAAAGGCAAGCTTATTCCCATTCTTCATGATTAAGAATGTATATTTATATGTATATATATATATATATATATATGTATATATGTATATATATACATATATATATATGCTTACTTGCTTATGGCTGTCCTTCGAGTGCGAAGACGACTCCAGCTTCACTCGATGAGGATGGCGGTGAATTTATGGTTGTTGTCGGCTGTGCCAACGGAGATGACTATGTAGCCCAATGCGTGATGCACACACTCTACCACATAGATGACATTCTATTCCACGGTTGTTTGGTTGCTGAACTGTTGAATTGTGACGTCGTTGTCTTCTCGCCTCTCTCTCATTAAAGATGGACTCCTCTAGGTGTGACAGACCTTCCTTACATGTTGACCTCCAAGCTGGACGGTCACTGGCTTTGCCTTCAAGTGCTTGAGGGTCAATTTGACATCTTTTTAGAGTTGTCTTTATTTGATCTTTATAATGTTTACGATGTCCTTGGGGGAGTTGGCCATATAAGATTTGTCGGGGTAGTCTGTCATCGCTCATGCGAATGATGTGCCCTGTCCATCGCAATTGCCTTTTTGCTAGCATTGTTTCAATTGTGGTTGTGCCGGCACGTTGAAGGATTTCAGTGTGGGGAATCTTGTCTTTCCATGATAGTTTAAGGATCTTTTGCAGGCTGCTTATATGAAATGCTTCTAATTGTTTTATATGCTTTCTGTAAGCAGTCCATGTTTCGGCACTGTAAAGTAGGGTTGCTATACATACAGCAGTATAAACTGCTATCTTCGTGTCTAGTCTGAGGTTATCATTAAAAAAGACACTTGAGCGCAGTTTTCCAAAGGCTGCAGAGGCTTGGTTGATTCTGTAGCATATTTCTTCGTCTATACTATGTTTTTCGGAGATGATGCTTCCTAAATATTTAAAGTTTGTTACCTGTTTAATTACATCACCATTGATGTAGAATGTGAGATGGGGCTCTGGATTCTTTCTTTGAATGAGTATTTCTGTCTTACTAACATTCATTTTCAGACCCATCACTTCGTAGAGGCCAGCTACGACATTGAGGGATCTTTGTAGAGCTTGAGGTGTGTGTGCGACCAGCGCACAGTCGTCTGCATACTGAAGTTCCAAAATATGTTTGGTCACAGTTTTTGTGTGGGCTTGAAGTCTTCTTAGATTAAAAAGGCTTCCATCAAGTCGGAATTGGATCGCGACTTTATCCTCCATAGGAATTGCACGTTGACTGAGTATGTTGATGGCAGATATGAAAATATTAAAAATTACTGGGGCAATAACGCACCCTTGTTTAACACCCACTTCAATGTTGAAAGGGGGTGATCTTTCTCCTGAGGCAAGCACTGTAGCTGACATATTATCATGTAGTTTCTTTAGTATTGAGAGAAATTTTGGAGGGGTACCAAACTTTTCTAAAACAGTCCATAGCAACTCCCTATTGACGATGTCAAAGGCTTTCTGGAGATCGATGAAAGCTATGTATAGATCTTTATTTTGCTCGTTGCATTTCTCCTGAAGTTGCCTTGCGCAGAATATCATGTCGCATGTGCTGCGATCTTTGCGAAACCCACATTGTGTTTCTGGTAATGTGCTCTCGGATATATGCTGGCATAATCTAATCATCATAATTCTTGTCAAAATCTTGGAGGCTACTACCAAAAGAGAGATTCCTCTGCTATTTTCACAATGTGCTCGATCGCCTCTCTTTTTGTATATTGTTATGATGTCTGATTTCAGAAATTCAGCTGGAACTATTTCTGAGTTCCAAATGAGCAGCATGAGCTCATGTATCTTTAGATGTAGGAAATAACCGCCTTCTTTGTACAATTCTGAGGGCAGGCCGTCCGGGCCGGGCGCTTTATTATTCTTTAAGGATTTAATGGCATCTGTAATTTCTTTAAAGGTGGGTGGTACATCCATCTCATTTGCTAGAGGTGCCAGAGGAATTTCATCCAAGATATGTATACGCCTCATATACATGATGAGTAGTATCGCCCAGTCATATCACCCGCTCACCCCACTCACTCCCTCACTCACTCACCGGATTACCACCAAGCACGCCTAGCCGACAATCAGGCGCCTGCTGACCAAGCAATTTCCACCACCACCACGGCCAGGCGACATACACACACACACACGAACACACTCATAAATGCAGTCAACCTCCAACTCACAAAATACACGACAACCAAATGATAATGAACCCTTTCCCCCTTGAAATATTGTATAAGGTAAATAACATATAACTAGTAATTAAGGACATGATAGTTTTTTTGCGGGAAACCAAACATTCCCATTAAAAGTAATATAAATCCAATTGCCGGCGCCTCCTATATTTGCACTATCAGCACTTCCGTCGAACGAAACCAGGACGCAGGACGGAGAAGAGGGAGTCGGTCCGATAATACGTACAAAGAAATAACATAGTGCATTGTGGTATAGAACCAGGAAGTGATTGACTTAGTGTAGAACCATAGAAGAAATTGTGAACCAATAAAGGAAAAGAACCAATAACGAGTTTAATATAGCCGCCTTAAGTTCAGTGTTATGTATTTACCCATAGCCAGTTGAGGATACATAAAATGGCGGCAGCGGTCTTCACTCCCACGTCTCAAAAGAAACCAACCGAATAAAATCGTCAGCCATTCACGCCACGCCTACCAGAAGAAAGGATATCAAGGCCTCCTCACCGCAAAGATCTCGTCACACACACGCACCTCTACAAAAACCTCCACCAACCACTCCCTTCGAGACGTAGATACCAACTCAAACCATCACAGTCTTCGATTCGGTGGTGAAATTTAGATTTCAAACCACCTGGTGGCAGTTAGCTACCAACAAACAAGTTCTGACTGCCCTCCAAGAGCCTCCTCTCTACAGGGCACTATACGTACGTCATCATCACCGACTCCAAATTATCGACCCACTACTAACCAAGAAATTATTGCACACACCAGCTGATCTCATATACCCACTGCCCTACTACCAATGGGACCTTGCCAAGGTCTACGTACGTAACAACAGAAAACTCTACGGACAAGGACAGCCCACCTTGGCAGTATAACCACATCTATTTAAGGTTTGAAAACTTCTGAGTGTACTTCACCCAATCAATTTCTTCCAAGTAAGACTTTGTATAACACTCAATATCCGTATACTTATTTTATTACAATATCACTAGCCTTACACTCCTAACATTGTTAAGCTAGAAGAATCTAACATGTTACAAGCATTTTTGCATACCTTCATTTTGTAATTTCCAATTTTAAACTTAAATTTTATTTACAACCTTATGATTTCACCACAGTGCTACAACTTATTGAATAGCAATTCCATATATTTCTATGTATATTATATATATTCATTCATAAAACTTTATTGTTATTATTGATATAATTACATCTTACTACGTGTATTTACACATCACATATATATGTATATTTCATATTTTTATCTATATAAACCCATTTTATAAGCATAATGTATAACCGTTGACACCCTATACCCCCCCCTTTTTCTCTTAGCTAACCTTAACATACACCCTTTAAGTAATGTGTACCACATATTTCTGACTTTAACAATTCGACTTAGATTCCCCACCTATAGTTAACCACTAACATGGCAACAGGAACGAGAAGCAAATTCAAAAAAGCGGTAGAAAGCATCCTCTCTAAATCTCAAGAGGAAAATCCATCTCATGACTCTGTCCATAGGAAAGACGAACCAGACCCTCAACAAATAAATCCACAGGCTGACATTCCCACACAACCCTTAGACCATGACCAATCACATAACTCTGACAACGCCGCTCCTAAGGCAGATACTCCAATAGTTGCTCAGTATTATGATGATATCTTACCCCTTCATAACCAACCCTCTCAAGAAGACCCCTTCAACCCCTCTCAACCACAACAACCCATTCCTCCCACCATACCATTTGCTCAAGCTACTCCTCCTATAAACAATCATCAGTTCAACCCCCATATCCCGACACCCCTAATTCCCCCTCCCGTGCACCCACAGTACCAACCCCTCCATCACGCTCCCCATGCCTACCAAAACTTCCCCTTTCCTTCTCCCCATAACCCATCCGGTCAACACACCTCCACACCATACCACCAACCACCGCCTAACCTTCCTCCAAACCCACCATATTATCCCTACCCACAACCTCAACCTACAATATTTAACAACTACCAAACCATTACCCCTCTAACCGAAATTCCAACCTTCTCCAAAGCTAGTGGCCTATCCATTACTGACTTTCTGACAGCATGTGACCTTTTCTTTTCAAAGAACCAACATTACTCTGAATTAGACAAGATAAATCTATGCCGTCAGAAAATAGAAGCATCAGATGAATTCAGATCGAGGGCACGAATGCTAGACAGTTTAGTCGCGAGTGGAATCACATATCAGGACTACAAAAATCACCTGCTAAATGTTTTTCAGAACAAACAAGCGAACAACATTAGCTTCCTCCTCACTTTTCTAAATAACACTAGAGTTCAAACACAGACAAACATCTACGATTTTGTTGCTAGCAAAATTAAAGAAGTTAGGGAAGACCTAGAAAATAATAGCCCTTGGGTATACACTGACTCTAATGGGAAAAGAGCCATGACTTTAGAAAACTTAATCACATTCTTTGAGATAGGTTTTTATCTTTCTCAACTCCCACCAAAGTGTTTAAAAGAGGCCTCAAAAAGGGAATTAAACACTAGAAATCCATTAGCTTATACCTACATCCTAGATATCACCAACGCTTGCGATGTCCCCCTCTCCACCCACCACTATCTCCCTTGACTAAATAGCCTTCAGTCACAGCTGCCCCCTCCCACCAATCCAGGACAATATTCTAAATGGTGTTCCTACCATTTGTCAACAAGTCACAACACTGGAGACTGCATACAGAAACAACAAATGCAAACACAGGCACCACACCACCCTATCCCTTGCTCAGTTCATGGAACCATTTCCCACACCGATGCCCAGTGTCGAACACAGCAACAACAATACCCGCAGGTACAACACCACCCCATCCCTTGCTCAGTTCATGGTACTACCTCCCATACGGATGCACAATGCAAAGTGCAACATCAAACCAAACAAGTTCCACCCCCCTCCAAACCTCCACTCCTACCTACACCAACACATCCAAACAAATACTGCAACCTACACAAAACCACAACTCACTCCAACGAAGAGTGTTCTCAACAGAAATCACAACCACAACCTCACCAGAGAACTAACAAACCATTCACCACCCCTCGACAAACAGCTCCCTCCCACACAACACGCACAACTCAACACCGATTGGGGGAACGTGTACCAGCCTCACGCACCAAACCACCATAGGAATATCTCACGCACAACACAACTATGTCACCCTAAAAGTGACCCTAGATCAACTCACAGTTGACATGATGGTAGACACAGGAACAAACCTGAACATCATCCCCAGAGCACTCTATGAAGCATTAAATGACCCACCCCAAATTCAATTTTCAAATATGGAAGGACTCCTAATAGAAGGGAGCACCATTTCACTTCACGACATGATTGATCTAAACATAGAAGTAAACAATTCCCAAGTAGGTTTCACATCCTTCCACATAGCTGATGAATGGAGTCTCGACCAACAAGATATCATAGGATTAAAGTCCTTGCGGGGAAAACTAAGATAGACTTTGAGACCAACAAAATCTCCTTCCGAGATGTAAATAATGAGTCAACAGTTCCTGAGACACGACTCAGACACACCAACCCAACAAACATGCTACCTTCCTTAAATACTCCAAATCCCGCTAACAAGCTATTCCTTCCGACCACCCCCTTATGTCACCTCAAAGGCATTGATGTCTAACACAGTCATCATACCCCCTAGACATTCCATTATAGTTCCACTATACATACCCGGAGCAATAAAACACCAGGATGTCATAATTGACCCAGATACGTCAAGAATAAATACAATAACCTTGGAGTCCTCCTGGAAATATAATATCAAAAAAAACACCCCTAACAAACAACAAATCAACATCGCAAAATCAGGAAGAACACAAACATTTGTTCAGTCCATCTCCATAATTCCCCAATCCAGGAACCACTCCCACAACATATCAACACTGAAGACAAAAACAACCCCTTCACCCCTATCCATCCAGACCAAATCACAACATCAGCCAACGGAGATATTCTTCCCGAGCTATTGGCCCTCCTACAAAGGAATAGATCAGCTATCGCCTTAGAAGGTGAACCCCTAGGCAAATGTGATATAATCAAACATCACATCCAAATCCCCCCCAACCCCCCCACCCCCTCTTACACCCCCGCTTACCGCATACCTCACAGTAGGAAAACCCAAGTCAACAACAGTGTACAAGAGATGTTACACCAAGGCGTAATTTCTCATTCCGACAGTCCCTGGAACAGTCCCCTCTTCCTGATTCCTAAGAAAGACGGAACCTTACGCCCTGTTGTGGACTTTAGGAAAGTCAACCACCTCACTCAATCTGACCCACACCCCCTCCCCGCCATGCAAGATGTACTACAATGCATTGGCAACGGGAATACAGTATTTTCCACTATCGACCTTAAGTCTGCCTTCTGGCAAGTGGAATTATCTGATGAATCTAAACCCGTAACTGCATTCTCCACTGATAAGGGACATTTTCATTTTGAACGTATGCCCTTTGGCCTTAAGAATGCCCCCTCCACTCAGCAAAGACTCATGAATCGCATTTTCAGCGACATGATAGGAGTCTCACTATTCGTCTACTTAGACGACCTCATAATCTATAGTCCCACACAAACTGACCACCTTCACACACTAGAGATTGTCCTAAAAAGACTAAAAAACACAGGATTGAAAGTCCAACTAGGAAAGTGTAAATTCCTACAGACGGAACTCACCTTCCTAGGCCATAAGGTAGATAGCCAAGGCATCCATACCACCACAGATAAAATAGATACAATAAACAATTTCCCAACCCCCAGAAACGCAAATGAAACGAGAAGTTTCGTAGGGCTAGCATCATACTATAGACATTTCATCCAAAATTTTGCACATATAGCTTCCCCCCTAACCAAATTCACAAGGAAAGGCGAACCATTTCAATGGTCAGAAGCAGAACAACAAAGTTTCGACACACTGAAACACGCTCTGACCACAGCCCCTGTACTAGCCTTCCCTGACATGAAGAAAGAATTCTTTCTTTAGACAGACGCCTCCTCTAAAGGAATAGGCGCAGTCCTACAACAGAAAGATGAAAATGGCAAAGAGCACCCCATAGCCTACGCAAGTAGAGTACTAAATAAGGCTGTAAGCAACTACTCAACTAATCATAAAGAAGGACTGGCAATGATATGGGCACTCAAACATTTCAAATACCTCATTTTAGGATACAAGATAAATATCTTTACAGACCACCAACCCCTAGTCTACCTTTTCAACACAAAAGACCTACACGGCAGAATTGCTAGATGGAAAACCACCTTACTGGACTTTGATCCAAAGATCACATACTTAGCTGGGAAAGCTAACGTAGTAGCTGACTCATTAAGCAGACAAACTCACATCTCACCACTAACCCAAACCACATGCATACCTATGCAAGAACTTAGAGATGAAACTGACAGAGACCCAATATGGTCCCCAATAAAACAACATCTCCTTTCACAAACCCCCTTACAGTCCCGACCACCTGTCCCTATAGAGGAACTCAAATTGGTCGACGGAATTATTAGGAGAACCACTAATACCAGAGATGTAACAATCATTCCCAGAGCATTAGTTCCCAAGGTCCTACACATATTGCACGACAGTGCAATGGGAGGCCACTCAGGCAGAGATAAGACACTAAACACTGCTAGGCACTCATACTATTGGCCACATATGACAAAAGACATAACCACACACATAGGATCTTGTGTCACTTGCAACCAATTCAGAGGCCCTGACCCAAAACAACTCCATATCAACGATATCCCACTCCCTGCTGAGCCATGGGAAACACTTGGCATTGATCTACTCAAAATGCCAACCAGCCATCAAGGTTCCAATTATATACTCACAGCAGTAGAATATTTCTCTAAATACACAATCCTAATACCACTCCAAGACATAACAGCAGAGACTGTAGCCAAAGCCCTAGTTAACAATATCTTTTGTGGATACAACATACCACACACAATGTTATCTGACAATGGCTCAGAGTTCAAAAATGAGGTAATGCGCGAAATAGCACACCTCTACAACATTGACCAAACATTTGCCACTGCCTACCACCCACAGGGAAATGGTCTGACTGAGCGAACAAATCGCAAAGTCCTAGAGGTGCTCAGACCCTTGGTCAGCGATCTCATGGACAGTTGGGAAGATTGGGTACCACAGGTACAAGCCAGTATCAACAGCACAGTCAATTCCTCAACAAAGATGTCCCCACATGAGATCATTTTTGGCCAGCCAATGCGCCTCACCCTACCAAATCTTCAACCAACCCACCCACCCCTTATACAACCTAGATAACCTCACACACTGCATCAAAAGAGGTATGCAAACCATTTACAAACAAGTCAGGGAAAACCTTAAAGAAGCTCAAGAAAAGACAAAGACAAAACAACACAAACGGTCAATTCCACTTGACATAACGCTTGGTGACACTATCATGGTCAAAGACTCAACCAGGAAAAACAAACTGAGACCCAAGTTCTTAGGTCCCTTCACAGTCACAAGCTCACTCCCTAACAATGTTTTTCTACTAACAGATCCTTCCGATCACACAACCGTAACCATACATGGAGAGAAGCTGAGAAAGGTAAAACTCAACCTCGACCCAATCCCACCTACCACCAACAACCCACCTACCACGCTCACACATAGCTCACCCAAGCGCAAGTCTCATCCCATGACTCTAGCTCTCGCCCCTGAAGATGCTGGACGTCATGCATCTATCAGTGGAGGTTAAAGTGGCCCATTTCCAATAAGAACTCCCTTCCGCATATCTAGTGAAACTTCTCCACTTCCTTCCGACCAATATAACCTTAGCGAGAGTCAGATAGACATATCCTCATTCACTGAGACATAACCTTCATCCTCCAAAATGAAATACATCATTATTTGCCCACCTTGGCATCAACTATCTTTCAACAATTCACATTAATTAACATCCCGATGGACCCCATCAAAAGATTCTCTCTTTGGGAAATTTACCCCTTCCCCTACCCTTACCAAAACCGCACTATGACCCTCAACATACCAACCTCCACTATTCTAAAATCAACCGACGGTCAGTGGATCAGCAAAAACCTCCCCAGAAACCATGGCAAAGTGCAAAATAGCACGTCCCAACTTCCATATCTGTCCAGCCTATCCCTTCCACTTCCAACTAACCAAATCACAACCTTGCCTCTCAGAACTCACGACACATGGAGTAAATTTTTCCGAGACGTGTGACTTTCGCTTCTCAGACAACACCCAAATTCACCACACCCATGTGGGACATAAACACTTCATATATCTCCCCCACCCAACCTTAGTGTCGGTCATGTGCTTACGCAAACCACCCACCCATCATAAGATTAACGGCTCCATCACTCTACCAGACACCTGCCACATCTACATGATGGACTCAATGCTCCTCCCCAACAAGCTCCATCACCAAGGCACTCTCAACTTGACCCACGACCTAGGTCCCATTACCCAACTAATACTCCCACCCCTACCTAAGGTGCCCGATACCATCCTTCCAAGTATGATAGACATGGTACACCTACTGAATAAATCGACTACTCTTGACATGGACTCCCTCGACCTTCATTACAAAATACCCTATACTTCCACAGCCCTCTCAATCTTAATCATCCTCTTTATAGTTGTGGTAACCAAATTCTTTTGCACGAAGTAAGATTTTCCAAAACATTTCAACCCCATTCCCGACTTACTGTAAACCTAGATTAAATTTATTCTTGTGTCTCACCCAATATCTTGAATATCATGATAATTTTTATTATAAACCATACATACTGTGAAATAAAACAAATGCTAAGTGACACACCAAACTGACCATAGAACAGTGTTTGAAAATTAGATTCCCTACAGTGACAGTGACATATCACGTGAACAATATAACATTTGGAAAAGTGATTTCTACCAGTGATATACGAAATATGGTGTAATCTTTCGTGTGATAATGGATATAACATGTAATCTGGTGAGACACAACGTTACTCTTCGGAGACACAACATCGCATACCCATACTTACAGTTCAAGATGCCCCTTTGGGACCTCAGATTCACTTCAGCAACACCCCCCCACACACATCTTCACATTTAACCAACCAGGATTTTGTGTCTCTGAAATTTTTTTCACTGTATAACCATACGTATAGATTTTTGTTAACCATGTAACCTTAGGTGCCGGGAGCCACCTAACCCCAGGGGGAGAGCGATATGTATACGCCTCATATACATGACGAGTAGTATCGCCCAGTCATATCACCCGCTCACCCCACTCACTCCCTCACTCACTCACCGGATTACCACCAAGTACGCCTAGCCGACAATCAGGCGCCTGCTGACCAAGCAATTTCCACCACCACCACGGCCAGGCGACATACACACACACACACACGAACACACTCATAAGTGCAGTCAACCTCCAACTCACAAAATACACGACAACCAAATGATAATGAACCCTTTCCCCCTGGAAATATCGTATAAGGTAAATAACATATAACTAGTAATTAAGGACATGATAGTTTGTTTGCGGGAAACCAAACATTCCCATTAAAAGTAATATAAATCCAATTGCCGGCGCCTCCTATATTTGCACTATCAGCACTTCCGTCGAACGAAACCAGGACGCAGGACGGAGAAGAGGGAGTCGGTCCGATAATACGTACAAAGAAATAACATAGTGCATTGTGGTATAGAACCAGGAAGTGATTGACTTAGTGTAGAACCATAGAAGAAATTGTGAACCAATAAAGGAAAAGAACCAATAACGAGTTTAATATAGCCGCCTTAAGTTCAGTGTTATGTATTTACCCATAGCCAGTTGAGGATACAGATATTTGGTGTTATAGGGTTTCTGTGATTTAATAGGGTTTGGAAGTGCTGCGCCCATCGGTTAAGAATGGCGGATTTATCTTTTAGAAGGTTACCTTCTTGTGATCTGACAGGGACTAGATTGCGTTTTTGGGGCCCGTAGATTGCCTTCAAACCGTTATAAAACCCATGCTGGTCATTACTGTCAGCAAGGTATTGCAGATCCTTCGCCTGGTTGATCCACCATTTATTTTCCATATGACGAAGCTTGACTTGTGTTTCTTTTCTTAGGTTTTGAAACGTTTGTTTCAGTTCTGTGGAGTTTGGGTTTGAGAGCTAAGCATCATGGGCTTTGTTTTTCCGAGATAGAATTTTTTGTATATCCTCTGCATTTTCATCAAACCAATCTTTGTGGTGGCGTGTTCTGAAGCCAAGAGTTTCTTCTGCACATTGTTTCAGTGTGGAGTGAATGTTAGTCCAGACATCGTCAAGTGACGCAGTTGGGGGGCCGTTGTCTTACGTTAAGTTTACATATATTGAATTTCTGAAAGCATCTAGTTTTCTTGAGTCTTTCAGACAGCTGATGTTTAGCTTTTTTGAAGGACGTGTGCGCTGAACGGGGGGACGAATTCTAAGATTTAGCTTGCAGAGCAGCATAGTATGATCAGTTGAGCATTCTGCCCCTCTCATTGCACGTGTAATGTGAACATCCTTCTGGTCACTCTGCTTTGTTATAATAAAATCAATCATATGCCCATGTTTGGACCGTGGGTGAGTCCAAGTGGTTTTGTATTTGTTATTAAGTTGAAACGTAGTGTTGGTGACTACGAGGTTAAGTTCTGAGCAGAGTGTTAGCAGTCGAAGGCCATTGTTGTTCATTTTTCCCACCCCGTGTTTGCCAATGACACGTGGCCATAAGTGGGCTTGCTTTCCTACCCTTGCATTGAAATCACCGAGCAGCAAGATTTTGTCCTCTTTAGGTATTGCAGTTAGTGTTGAGTGTAAGGATTCATAGAATGCATCTTTTTGTTCTTCGCTGGAGTCTAGTGTCGGGGCATATGCACTAATCAAGGTTATGCAGCGGTGTTTTGCAAGAGGTATACGCCATGTCATTAACCTTGGAGAAATACCAGTGGGAGACTCTGTTACTTTTTCAAGTAATTTGGTGCGTATGGCAAAACCAACTCCGTGATTTTTCCGTACGTTTTCTTCATAGCCTTTCCAGTAGAACGTAAATCCTTCACCAACTTCTGTTAAACTATCTTCGCCTGGTAGTCTTGTTTCACTTAGTGCCGCGATATCGACATCATATCGATTCAGGACATGGGCTAACAAAGCTGTTCTACGTCGAGGTCTAGTTTGGGGTTCAGTGTCTAGTAGGGTTCTAATGTTCCACTCTGCAACTTTGAGTGGTGTCTCTGTTTTCTGGATTTTTCGACCGCAGTAAGGGATGCCTTGGCAGACGCGGTTCTTCTGCCCAGGTTGCTGAAGGGCTGTCCTTTTTTAAACCGAGGCTTATTCACGGTCCTTCCCGTTCCCGGGTGAGCAGTGAGGCTTCCGTTTCCGGCTGCTCAGTCATGTTGAGAGCACACGAAAGCTGAGCCAGCCCTAATGCCACCCAGCTAGCGGCGATCACCTCAACACCGCCCACGTGCAGGAATCAAGCTCGCAGCTCCCAGCCACATCCATGGCCTGCCACTTACACCCTATCCTGTCGCCGAGGGACTTTTGGTGATAAATGAGGAGGGGCGATGAGGATGAATGGGGTGAGTGAAGCTGTGCTTGCGCAATGAATAGATTAACGTGGAGAAGGGCTTGCGCTGGGCCCGTCCCCACAGCTTGGCCTCACAAAGAGTTGATGGTGGCAAGAGTTAATCAGGACGACCATCGACCGTGAGAGGTTGCAGAGGTCTGCCGGACATCCAGTCTGTTGGTAGCTGCCCTATGTGGGACCCCACTCACAGCTTTTTCGTTAGGGGTTGGCTCCCGTAGACCTATCCCAACCAAGGGTAGCCCACAGGTCGTGTGGGATTACTTTAGCTGAGGGGAGAATTCTCCTTACAGCTACCCTCACCTGGTTTAGCCTGCTGGTCGAGCAGTTTACCGGGGTGTGGCCGCTGGTCATCACGTGCCAGCTTCTTGGAGCCACAGGTGAGAGCTGGGTGCCAAGTGTGGGAACCAATGTCATCTGGATCACTCCAGTATTAGAGCGCGACCACCAGAATACAAAGGTACTATCCCCCTTGAAACACCCCATACACCACCCCATTTATATATATAAATACATATATATATATATATATATATATATATATATATATATATATATATATATATATGCATATGTATATATATGTGTATATATATATATATATACATACACACACACACACACACACACACACACACACACACACACACACACACACACACACACTAACTCATACACACACACGTCCTATATCTTTGATACTAGCTAGACGGTCTCTGTTTTATTTTCTTTTGTATGTCTTTGTCTCCTCGTTGCTCATTTCTCTACCTCTGCAACCACCTGGCAGCTGGACGGGCTCCAGATGGGCTTGAATGCCTCGCTCAGCGTTTCTTGTCAGAAGGTTGTACAAGATCAATTCTCCCGTTTCTTCTCCTTCAACATGCTTACGTGGGTGTTATGATTTTTTTTCTCCATCTTTCGTTATCTTCTTTCTTTCTTTAATTTTTACTTTCTCTCTTTCTTTCTTTTTCACTCTCTCTCTTTATTTTTTATTCTTTGTTTGCTTGTTTGCTTGTTTCTTTTGTTTTCTTGCTTTCTTTCTTTTTGCTTTTCTCTTTCTTTCCTTCTTTCTTTTTTTCTTATTTTTTCTTTCTTTCTTTCCTTTCTTACTCATCATTTGTTATTCTAATATTGTTTTCCCATGACCTCCTTGCCACTAACTTCCGTTGAAAAGATTTTCTTTGTTTTTTCTTTTCTTTCATTTCTTGTTTATTATTTATTGTGGGCCTTCTTTATCAATCACTCTTGCTTTTTCTTCTTCTCCATCTTTTTTTACTTTTTATTTTGTTCCCATTTCTACCGTATTATATAATTTTTTTAACAAAATATAGTCCTGTTTTTTCATTTCGTTCTCTCTCTCTCTCTCTCTCTCTCTCTCTCTCTCTCTCTCTCTCTCTCTCTCTCTCTCTCTCTCTCTCTCTCTCTCTCTCTCTATCTCTCTCTCCTCTCCTTCTCTCTCTCTCTATTGCTCTCTCTCTCGCTCTGCTCTCTCTCTCGCTCTCTCTCTCTCTCCTCTTGCTCTCTTGTCTCTCTCTCCTCTTGCTCTCTTCTCTCTCTCTCCTCTTGCTCTCTTCTCTCTCTCTCTCTCTCTCTCTCTCTCTCTCTTGCTCTCTCTCTCTCTCTCTCTCTCTCTCTCTCTCTCTCTCTCTCTCTCTCTCTCTCTCTCTCTCTCTCTCTCTCTCAATCTCTCTCTCTCTCTCTCTCTCTCTCTTGCTCTCTCTCTCTCTCTCTCTCTCTCTCTCT
>NC_134797.1:8260448-8262948 GCF_046742065.1 Oratosquilla oratoria | reverse complement strand
TTCTTCCTTGCATTTTTCTATTTTTTTTCATAGTTTCTCTTTTCATCTCTGCGTATTTCTACATACTCATTTCTTAGTTTGATGTACATATGGCATTTGCTTGTTTCCTTGTTTCTTTTCCATTTCTTCCAAGCTTTGTCTCTGTTATCCTTAGCCTCACTACACCTTTTGTTGTACCAGCTTTTAATGTATGTTCTTTCCTTTTTTTGTTGTGGTACGTATTTATTCACTCCCTCATTATAAATTTCTTTTAGTATATTCTGTTTATCTTCCATCACTGTTTCTTCATTTAGGATTTTTTCCCAGTTCACGTTGCGAATGAGAATTTTTTTAGTTTCTCAATTTTTTTTTTTTATACATTAGTCTTCCTATTCTATGTTTATCATTTATGCTTTGATTCATTTGCTCTTTCAACTCAAATTCTGTTTGTACATGGTCACTCTTTCCTATCGGAATTTTGTAATAATTTTTGTCGACAATTTCAGGCTCTATCGTAAGTATTAGATCCAGCCCTGATGGTTCTTCACTACCTCTCTATCTGGTGTTTTCCCTTATCCATTGAGTCATTGTGTATTCGATAGTCATGTCGAGCAGGACGTTGCCCCAGAGTTCCTCTCCACCCTTCACTGTCATTTCCTCCTAACATATTTCTTTTGAATTAAAGTCGCCCAAAATTACTGTATTTCCTCTGTCCTTCAGTATATTAGTTAATTCATATTTTGTATCTTCTAATATTTTGGAATGATCCCTTTCTGTCCAGGACTGTGTTTAGGGGGGCACATACACCACTACAAATTTTTTACTCTTCATATCTTCGCTCTCAACTTGTATCATGATTGATTCTACATTATCTTCTCTTGCAGTTATTTTTTGTTACATTTGAATCTTTATTAGTCGAAATTAAAACTCCGCTACCCTATTTATTCTTTCTGTTATTTGTCCAGCAGTTGTATAAACCTTGTCCCACAGTGTTGGGTACACTTTAATTCAGAGTACACGCTATGTCTGTTTTTTCTAAGGCCAGGTAAACATTTGATTCATTCATTCCTGCAGTTATTCCATCTATATTGGTATAAGATATTTTTGATTTCCATTCTCCTCGTCCTTTTCTGTCTTGTTTGTTTCCTTTTTCCTTATGTACTATTTTCTCAGCCTCAGGTCCACCACCTCTCTCTCTCTTTCTCTCTCTCTCTCTCTCTCTCTCTCTCTCTCTCTCTCTATCTATCTATCTATCTATCTATCTATCTCAAAATAAAGATGAAATAAAATAAAATAGAAAAAAGTTTTCTTTTCGTTTTTTTTTTATTCGCTTCGTTTCTATGTTTTTTCCTTTTCTTTTTCAGCCTCACTCACTTCTTTTTTTTATCCATATATTTTTGTAATGTTCACTATTTGCTAATTTCGTTGTTCTGGATAGTACTTCCTCTGCAATTGTTTGAGATCTAAGCTTTACTTTCAGTGGCCTTTATCGTGTTTTTTTTTTTTTTAGAGTATTTGCCCATCCTATAGTTCTCCTCAGTTTCTCTATCCAAGCCTTGTCCTTCCGCTTGTAATTATTTCAGAATTTCCTTAGCGATCTCTTTCTCCTCCTTTTCCCTCTGATATCTAGGTACATCATGCTTCTCTTTAATGCCATAGATTACAATGCATCTTTTTTTTATCCACAGTGTCCCTAACTAAGTTGCCTTTCTCTTTAAATACTTGGATCACCATTTCCTTTGGTATTTTCCTTGACCTGTTCCTCCATTGTTTCTTTAAGGGATACTTTTTGACATTCCTGTTCAACTTTCCACTGTTTCTTTATTTCCTGTAAGTCTTTTTCTTTGATTTTTTCTTCCACCTTTTCAGTCACTTCTTGCATTTGATCTTTTATCTCCTTTTCTAATGCCTCATTCTTATTTATGTCTTCACTTTTCAACCTTTCATTTTCTGCCTTTAATTTATTTCATTTTTTTCAAGTCATCTATCTCCCTATTATTTTCCTCATCGGCTTTCCATAGCAAAGATACTTCTTTGTACATTCTTTTGTACTCACTTTTGAGTTCTATTAAATCATCCAAAATATCATTAATATCTCTATTTCTCATTATATTTCTATACCTGGATTCTCTATTCATTTCTAATCCTCTATGCATAATATTTCCTTCTCCTTCAAACCCCGAAAAAAAATCTTTCAAAGCTTTGGTATTCCCTTGGTGTTTGAGAAAAATACGTCTTCTTTCGAATGACACCAAATGGAGTCTCATTTCTACTTTATTCTAAGCATCTCTTCTAAACTTCTGTCGCAGTTTCTTCGCTTCTTTCAATTTTTTCAAGAACAATGAAAAATAGTAATAATAAAAAAAGATAAAATGAAGATATAAAGACGTTTACAATTTGATCCCAACGAGCTTTCGCTTTCACTACACCGTATATATGTTAACAACTAGGTCCGCTTTCAAACCGTTTGTTCGTGAATCGCTAGCTAGCGGTTCAGAGCGTTCGTTCTGGCACGTACTGC
>NC_134797.1:8237948-8242948 GCF_046742065.1 Oratosquilla oratoria | reverse complement strand
GGACCAAAAGGTCTCCTGTCGGCATGCTCCGCCTTTGTAATCCTTTGTAATATATATATATATATATATATATATATATATATATATATATATATATTTATATATATATATTTATATATATATTTATATATATATAATGATAACAAATGAATTAATAAATAGATAAATAAATAGAAATCTTGTAGAATTTCGAAGGGTGATTTTGATGTGAATAATGGAAAATTTCAAATTTCGTAGATAAAACTAAATTTTATAGTAAAGTAAACAATAGATAAAAGATCAATAAAAGTAAATTTCATAGTAAAAGTAAACGATATATCCGGGACAGAATAAATGAATGTAATATGATTACCTAATCCAGCCATGCACTAAAATGAAAAGTATTTGATCCCTTAATCAGAAGTTGGTTAGATCTTCTTTTCTTTTTAACAATGGCCTGCAAAGGAGTTTTAGGGAGGTGATGAGCCTACGGCAGGACGCGCTGACTATCGGGTCAAGTAATTGTTCTACTGGAAATCGAACAGAAGGGAAGGTGTTGTAAGACCAACGCCCTTCTGATTACGTCATCAGGAGTTTCGAGTAAAAAAAACTCACCATCATACACCCACGCATTGGTTTAAAAAAAAAAAAAAAAAAAAAATTATAGAATAAATACTAATCAATTGCGGGAAGCCGCTGCTTTCAATTTTGGCCGATGTTGGGTCGACAACCTATCTGGCCAAGGCTGTCGGTAGCCAACGTGACATAGACCGTAGTGGGTCCGAGGAATCGAACTCATGACCACCTGCTCATGAGTCCACTGAGCTACCGCGCTGCTCAAAAGTTTAGAATGGAATTCAGTAGCATCAAGTAGAATGAACGTCAAAAACGAATAGTGTTTTCTCCCCTTATTTCACGAGTTATCTTTTGTTTCCTTAAATAAAATCACTTGAAGACAATTACACAGAGAGCATGGCGTCAGATACAATGAATCCCATTCATTGCGGTTAGTGTCACCATGCATGGTTAGTTCAACTGAACATAAACAGGTTATCTCCTATTCTAAGAGCTTCCGTGGGGGTGCAAATATGGAATAAATGAAACCGGCTGATGAGAGGTGGATTAGCTGGAACAGTACCGACAGTGATTATGAAGTGTGACTAAAGAAATGTGGTTATTTAGGCACACATGCAAGTACATTAGATATGTACATGTGTGTGTGTGTGTGTGTGTGTGTGTGTGTGTGTGTGTGTGTGTGTGTGTGTGTGTGTGTGTGTGTGTGTGTGTGTGTGTGTGTGTGTGTGTGTGTGTGTGTGTGTGTGTGTGTGTGTGCCTTTCATAATTGTGTAGATGGTCATTAGGTTGCCTCTCTCTCTTTTTTGTTCCAAAGTAGGTAATTTCAATTTAGCCAGTCTCTCATCATACAGTATGACAGGTTTGAAAGTGCTGGGGACATTTTCGTAGTTCCTTTTTGGATTCTTTCAATTTTCATCATATCCTGTTTGATATTGAGTGACCATAGCGTAGTAATATATTCCACTCTAGGCCTTATTGGTGTGACTAAATAGGTAAAAGCTACTGTTATTGATCTTCACAAATCATATGATTCTCTGACAATTTTGTGTATTTGTTTATCAGGGGATAAGTCATTTGAGATAAATACTACCAGTTCTTTTTCAGATCCCACTTTCTTTGCTTTCTTTGTTCCAGTTGCAAATTGTCCTGATAGTCTTCTTTTTTCTGATCTCTATCATGCTACATTTCTTAATAATTAAGTCCACTTCCCACTTCTGACCCCATTTCCAAAACTTGTTTTGATCTTTCTGTAGTGATTCACAATCCTTTTCTGTTTCTACTTTCCTCAACAATTTAGCATCAACTGCAAAGTAGCTCATGCAACATTCCACATTATCATCCATGTCATTCACATTAATAACAAACACTATTGGAGCTAATACTAATCCCTGTGAAACTCCACTAATCACCTCCTTCCAACCTGAACAATTTTTCTCTGAGCACTACTCTCATTTTTCAATCCTCCATCTAGTTTAGTAGGTTACCTTGTATCCCTACTATGCTTTCAATTTTTTTTTTAATCATTTCTATAATTTTTATATATTTTTTGTAAATCTAGGAAAGCACAATCAGCCCATCCATCCCTCTTGTATTATTTCTTTTAGTCTTGAGTAGAAACTGATTAAATCTACAGCACATGGTCTTCCCTGTCTGAATCCAAATTGTCTCGAGTTTATTATAGTGTTTTCTTGTAGGTGTTTTACCCATCTGTTCTTGATAATCTTTTAACAAATTTTGGCTTCAGTGCTTGTAAGGGGGACCGGACTGTAATTAGTTGATTCTTCATTGTTCCATCATTTATATATTGGAACAATATTGGCATTTTTTCAGTCTTTTTGGTATTTTTCCTTCTTTGAGTGAGCAACTTATTATGTTGTATATTTTGTCCATTAGCTCTTCTTTGTATTCTTTTAATATCCAATTTGCAATTCCGTCCGGGCCGTGCGATTTCCTAACGTCATGGGGGGAGATAGCACTTCACTTCCTTCGTCCCAATGCTGCACTTTTTCTCTATTGAAAACCGACTTGAAGTGATTGTTATTGACTTCGGCTATTTCTAGATCCTCTGTGTATTTTGTATTACCGTGGCGTAGTTTGACTATTTCCTGTTTATTTTTTATTTTATCATTTACATATTGTTACGCCTCCCATTAATGCCCAATCTTAATTGGAGAAACAATTCTACCTCCAATCATCGACGAACCATATTGAGCCTAAATGGCAGGGTAACAATATACTGCACATCAAATATAAATCTGTGCAGTACCTTCAAGCACGTATGTCAATAGGTTTAGGTGACCGGTGGATAATTCAAAGGGGCAAGGTTAAGGCAAAACTATGGTGTTCTAACATAGATTATTTACATATTCACTTAGGACTACACACACACTTATTTTATGCCTACCCGGACCACTTGTTACCACTAGGGTCCACCTAACACACTTAACCTAGAGATTATAGAGGAGCGGGAAGTGTCCGCTCTGTACGGGTTCAGAAATCAGAGAGAATGAGTACGAATGAGTATTCACTCGTGACTGCGGTCACCATGGGGGGGCCGCAGTTGCCAACTCACAAACCGCTATCATTTATTTTATTACAGGCAGCGTGAGTGGAATATCATAAAACACATACAGATATCATAAACATAATAAGGTACAATATATAATACGAACAATATCCTAGCTAACTAGAATAAAAGGATAACAAAGGAATAATACACACGGAACATAGAATATTAAATTTCATACGATCGGTAATTCAGAAGACGAAAAAACTAGGGCGTGGCTACAACTACCCGAAACAGGTGGTAACATGAAAAGTACATCTATTACAAAGGAACACATACTTGCGGCCACGTAACAATATGTACAGAATAGTTTGGGTTGATCTTTACTTTTTTCTATTATGTCTTTTTCGTATTTTCTTTTTTCCTCTCTTCGCACTTTTACATATTCATTTCTATAGTTGTTATATGTTTGCTATTTTCCAGTTTTTTCTTTAATTTCTCATTTTTTCCAAGCCTTATCTCTTCTATCTTTCGCCTCACTACATCTTCTGCTGAGCCACTATTTAATGTATACCTTCTCTTGTTTAATCTTGATACGTTTTTATTCACTCCTTCATAATAAATTTCCATGAAGTTCGTCCATTTTTCTTTCACTTTTGTCTCTTCAATGTAGAATTTTTCCCAATTTGCATTTTGAAAGATTTTTTTGAGTTTTTCAAGGTCCATTTTGTTGCATATCGATCTTTCTTTTCTCTGTTTTTTTTTTTTTACTTTCTCTCCATATATATTTCTTTCTTTAGTTCATCCTCTATTAAAATGTGGTCACTCTTTCAATTGGTGTCTTGTATTCACTTGTCATTGTATGTTCTATGGTTATGTCAAGTAATACATTTCTCCATAGATCCTCTCCGCCCTTCATTGTCATCTCCTCCCGACAGATTTATTTGCAGTTAATATCTCCCATAAGTACCTGGTTACCTCCATCCTTTAGTATCTCATTTAATGAATGCCTTGTTTCATCTAACATTTTTGAATGCTCGCCCTCTTTCTAAGATCTCGTTTTTTGGGGGGCACATAAATAACTATAAACTTTCTACTTTTCATGTCGCTGCCTTCAATATTTATCATGATCATTTCCACACTGTTTTTACCCTCAGTAACCTTCGTCACATTTAAGTTTTTCTTGGCCTGTTTCTCGTTTCCGCTTTTGATTCAGTAATTGTATAACCTGTGTCCAACACTATTAGGTGGCATTGGATCCCTTAATTTCGTCTCCACAATTCCCACTATGTCTGGTTTTTCATCTGATAGGTAATTATATAGTTCATTCAGTCATAAGATTAATCCATCTATGTTAGTATAGGCCATTTTTATTTTATTTACTTTTTCCTTTCTCCATCCTTTTTTCTGTTACTTTTGTTTCGCTTATTTTGATGTACCGGTTTCTCAGCCTCATGTTTATGATCCTACAACAGAACTCTTTACTTTCGGTCTCCGTTCTCCTCGCGTTTTTTTTTTTTTTTTTTTTTTTTTTTTTTAGCTTCACCCCTTAGCGTCTTCTCTCTTTCTATTTCCCTAACACTCATTTCTCTTTTTATATTGTTATAAAATTCACTCCTTGCCAACTTGTATTTTTTATTGTCCCACTCTATAAATTTCTATATCTTTCTCTACTTCCTGGTCACCATCTTGTATTTCTTTTAGAATTTATATTGCTATTTCTTTTTCTGCCTTTTTTCATGTACTTCACCAGACCATATTTTTCCTTTAGTCCATATGCCACAATACATTTTTTCCTATCCACTGTGTCTCTGACCCAGTTTGCCTTTTCTTTAATTACTTGAATGATTGTATCCTTTGCATTTTCCTGCATGTGTTGCACTATTTCTTTAAAAACAATTTATACTTTTTCTCTGTTTTCATTCAATTTCTTAATCTT